>NC_051154.1:157527016-157547016 GCF_013339745.2 Dermacentor silvarum
TCAGTAAACAATTTCCTTCAGTCTGCTTTAGTATATCATTTTTTGTCCGTTATGCGCGTTGCCGTCTCCCCGATGGGAACCCCGCAGGCCTCCAAATCTATACAAGCATCAATATCATTATGCCACGCGAAGTCATAAGCGATTCTTTCGTCTTTTTATTGTCGTTTAGTCACGTACAATAAGCTATACTTGAGCACGGCTTGAAGCTTCGAAAGAGATAGAAAAGAATGGGCGATATTAAGCACCAAGCGCGACAACACGCTGCCTTTTCCTGCATACTGCCCTGGAAAAAAAATATATCCGTGGATACGTACGTCATGACGTCAACTGGCACTAATCGAAGGCCACAGAAATATTAGCAAACAGAGGCGAAGTGAAAGGGCAGATTTGCAGTGGCCAACACTGTCCGTCGCATTGAATGCAATTCTGCGATAATTTGTGACCCTTTCACCAAGACTTATAATATAAATAAACTCATAAAAGTGCAAATTAGCCATGCACAATTTATACATAGTATCATACCTGGCTGTTATACACACGGCCGAACAAAGTCTTTTGAAGTAAACCCCTTTCTGTTATCCTGAAGGACCCCTTACCAAAAGGAACTTCGCCAATGACGCACAGTACGGCGCGGTATCCTTTATATACTGTAAACACTTTTACACCTTTATGGGTGTATAAAGTGTCTTCCGTTGTCGCATGGCTAACACTCTCACGTTTAAGGGGTATGATCAAACTGTTGCTGGGAACCAATGATGGCATCTTGTTTGCCAACCTTTTCAAGCAAGTAAAAATGATGACAGCTGTGACAGGCGACATAAAAAGTGCGTCAAATAAGGTTTCATATCTCTTCCTGTGAAATTCTCTTGTAGGATATTTCTGTGCGCCCAAGGCTGCCAGAATGATTACATAGTTTTCAACTAAGTATTTTGTCAACGCACGTCTAACTAGAGCTCCGTTGTCGTCCACTATAAATTTATGTAAGGCCCCTAACGGTAGGGGTGTTACCCGTGTGACACACCCTTAAAGGTGTAAATATTTTTAGAGTGCATGTTTTCAGTAAGCGACGCAGCAAAACACACGGCGCTGATTCTTTAAACTGAAACTGACAAAGCGCTAAAAAATAGTGTATAGGCTCATTGCAAATGAAAAAAGAAAGAAAGCTAAACTAATTTTAGTTTTTCATAGCATTCATAGCATTTGACAAGTTTCAAGCTGAGCGTCGCTCACATTCCACTTGTTCAGGTATTGCGCAACTGGCGTCTATTGCGTATTTCTAAAATCGCGTCCGTCAGACGCCAACGGCGCGCATTTACTGCAAATATACTCAAAAATAGGCTCGGCAGTGGAGCGACGACGGCGTTTTGCCGAGCCGATTCTGCCTTTCAGTACCGGAATAAGCGTCGTGCGTGCAAGCTGTTCAGATACGCCGGTCTGAAGGGACGATAAACGTCGGACACAAAAAGGCATACGGCGATTCCAAAATCCTGACAAAACGAGAACCATTTAAATCATTCTGCCCCGTGTAGACCGGAAGTGGACAAAGCCATAAAGGGAAGAAGCTGCAAAATGCCAACGTGAGGCGATGACTGTGGCAATTAACAAAACGACTGTTTGAGAGTATCGCCGCAGTAAAGTTGGCGGACAAATTGCGTCACCGCTAATTACAAAGTCGTTTCTGCAACCACTAAAATTATTAATAAGGCTTTTCTGTTGTAGCAGAGCTGCGCATGAGGTTGAGGCCAGTAAAGGAGTTCGGACATGTGCGCTTCCGCTGGGGACCCTTACCAACAAGGAGATAATCCTTTAGCGCGTGTCACCCAGCGTGAACGCTTTTCCGGCAAAGAACCTTCGAAGTGCCCATGTGTCAGGGGTATCACGCTGCCACCTGTCAATCTGAAACCACACGAGTCATTTGCATAAATTAAAGCTGGTGGTACGGCCCTCAAGCGACGTTACGTGACCTTTCATTACGCAGAGAATTTTGTGGTAGGCTTCCTGAAGAGTTTGCCCCCGCACGATGGAGAAAAATTGGCCGCCTCTTCAGCTCGCCTTATCTACCCAGCAGCGCCTGAATAACGTTTATTGGGTGCTTGACAGGATTCTAAATGCGCTTTGTTTACTTCGCTTGAACACAGCAGGACTCTATACTTGAGGCCGTGGGTTAAGAGCGGATTACTCCCGCGCATATAACTTAACGCGTATTCGTCGTCACACGTCACACAGACCATTCCGCCCCGCTTCCCCTTCCTCCAGTGCCAATAGAAAGAGAAAATAAGAGATGAAATAAGGAATAAGAGACGCACGGATAGGTTAACTGTCCGAATGGCTACTCTGCACTGAGGGAAAGGATAGAAAAGTTGAGAAGGTATAAAATGAGTGTCCGCAATGAAGGCGCCTAACAAAGATCGCGATCTTTCATACAGTCACGATGCTTTCAAACACCACATCAGTGTTTTTTTTTAAAAGCAACTCGGGCTGACGTCGACTGAGATCATGCTGCAAGAAATCTATTTTCCGTAAGGGGACGGTTGTGAAGTTTGTCGAACGTGCACTGAAACGAGAACATTCACGAAGAAGGTGCGCAGTCGTCTCTTTGCACCCCGCACTCCTGACATAAATACTGTGCAGAATATCAGCATACACTGATCCGGCCCCACTGAACGTTTCGAAACCTTTTCCTGTAAATAAACGTCGCCTCTCTCGCATCCGCAACCTCGACAGTGTGCCAACGTCAACTGTCACACGCGCCTATAATACCAGCACTCTTTGTTCCAGGAATGCTAACATCGTGTGCTGCATAATAAGCGTTGCCTTAGGCGTGCCAGCTTGCAGATGGGGACAAAATTCGATGCGGCAGTGACGGACAACGGGGTCCTTCCGAAGTGTTTATCTTGGATGAAAATGGATTGTCAAGCATCACAAACGGACGATACTAGAAAGTAAAATAGAAATAAAGCCCCGTTGACGCAAAATACGACTCCAATACACGGCACAGCTACAGCAGCAAAATAGCCACACCTGTGTTGAATGCGCCGATAGTGCACATGTGTGTATCCTGCAGTTTCTGGTCTACAAGATAACAGCATGCTGATTTACCTTGGGGCAATTGAATCATCCGGTACACACAGACTATGGAAGGCCGACTAACACGAATGAGAGAGAGAGAGAGCAAACTAAACATCTGCACTCATCCGCGATTTCACATCATTCCGCACTTTGGGGATAGAGCAATCAACAAAGACCGGGCTTCTTCCGTAAGCACCTAATTACACAACTCCGGCGAGGAAAGTCTGTGCCGAACAGCTGCAGGAGAATCGAGAACGTGTGTTTGCGTGACAGAGGTGACCTTTGAATGCAAGCGTTATTAGCCGATACGAGTCACTTGGGCGCCACTGTGGGAACTTTCGCTCCCAGCAGCACGGTGTCAATCCTCGTCGTGGCAGATTTTTCTTTTCTTTTTTTTTCAAGCGAGGCGTTCATGTGCGTGTGCGTACGTCCAGCTATACACGGTAATTATCCTTTAAGCTGTAATTTTCCTTTCAAAATTAAATTGTGCATTTTAACGTCAAGAAACTGCACAGTTGGTTAGGCGGGAAGCCGTAGTGGTGGTGGGGGGGGGGGGGGGGGGGGGGCTCCGGATAAATTTGGACTACACGGGGCTCTTTAACGTGCCCCTAAGTCCAAGTGCACACGTGCTTTTGAATTCCGCCTCCATTCAAATGCGGTCGCCGCGGCCTGGAATAGAACACGCGACCTTGTACCCGCCGTGGTTGCTCAGTGGCTATGGTGTTGGGCTGCTGAGAACGAGGTCGCGGGATCGAATTCCGGCCACGGCGACCGTATTTTGATGGGGGCGAAATGCGAAAACACCCGTGTGCTTAGATTTAGGTGCACGTTAAAGAACCCCAGGTGGTCCAAATTTCCGGAGTCCCCCACTACGGCGCGCCTCATAATCAGGTCGTGGTTTTGGCCCGTAAAACCCCATAATTTAACACGCGACCTTGCAATTTACCAGCAGACCGCGCCACTGAGCTAGTGCGGCGGGCAGCTCTCTTTTTTCTTATAATTCGGCGTCACACGTTCCGTAATAACGAAGGTTATAAATAATAATAATAATAATAATAATAATAATAATAATAATAATAATAATAATAATAATAATAATAATAATAATAATAAAGTGTTCTAATTATTACGACGTTGTGGCTTCGATTCCCGCCGCGACGAACGCATTCTGATGGGGGGCGGAATGCAAAAATGCTCGTGTACCGTGCTACTTTTGGTGCACGTTAAAGGAACATCAGGTGGTCAAAATTAATCCGGAATCTTCCACTATGGCACATCTCACAGCCCCTACGTTGCCTTTGGACGATAAATAAATAAATAAATAAATAAATAAATAAATAAATAAATAAATAAATAAATAAATAAATAAATAAATAAATAAATAAATAAATAAATAAATAAATAAATAAATAAATAAATAAATAAATAAATAAATACTTTATACCATGCCTGGCACTTGTGTATGCGTGCTCTTCATCTGGATGCCTCTCCGCCATATCTTCTTGCCTGAACATTTAAAAGGACCCTGCAGCAGCCCTTCCAACCTAGCTTTTTCTTTCTTTTTTTATTTTTTCTTGCGGCTTTATTCTTTTATGGCGCAACTGTGCGCGCTCAGGCACGAATACGTTCACCACAGAATATGAAATTATTCGGGCGAATTAATCGACAACTCGAAGAGCAGGGCACTGAATAACGAGATGACAGAGCCTGACTGCCCTGGAAAGCCTTTGGACCCTGGTTCAATCCCAGGGCCAGGACGAATCTTTCTTTGCGAGTTTGGCGTGGCTGCTGCGGTCTGCTGCTGGGTCGGTCTCTATCTCGGCGGCTATACTCGTATTTGTGTTTATATATACGAAGGTTATATGTGCGCCGAGTGCTAGTACCACCAAACGGGCTTATGCTGACCGACAAAGTAGTGCCAGTAAGCGCACCTCTGTTCTTTGAGTAATAATCAATCAATCAATCAATCAATCAATCAATCAATCAATCAATCAATCAATCAATCAATCAATCAATCAATCAATCATTGTGCCCAGGAACAACCATGAGGTCTAAGTGCTGGCGCACGTATACATAGAAAAAGAAATACAACAGGGGAATATCAGTAAAAAAAGAAGAATAAAAAATAAAAATAAGATTCCTATATAAAATATGAACACATAATGTCGGCTCTTCTTTCTGAGGTTTTACGCGCCAAAACCAGTTCTGATTATGAGGCACGCCGTAGTGGAGGGCTCCGGATTAATTCCGACCACCTGGGGTTCTTTAACGTGCACTATAAAACGCAACCACACGGGCGTTTTTGCATTTCGCCTCCGTCGAAATGCGGCCGCCGCGGCCGGGATTCGATCATATAGGTAGCAGACAGACCTATTCTTAATGGAATGCCGCATTATATTCGCGACTTCTCTGATTTACTTGCTTTTCTTTGATTTAGCCATTCGGTATATATGTCACTGGGTGGGTGTCACCCTTGGCCAATCCTTGCGGATGCGCCACTGAGCCACGGAATCCTATGCATCTAGATAGGTGTCGTACTTCTTCGATGTCTATGCACATAAAGGGGTTCAGCGTCGCAAGCTAGACGTGTACTACGACGGACGCAGTAGTCGCGCGGTCATTATTGATTATGACCCCGTGGCACTCCTCAACGAGCACAGAGATAACAGTAAATGGGCGTTCTTGTATACCACACCGCGCATCGGTATGCGACCCTCCGTAGCTTGCAGAAATCAAACCCACGACCTCGCGCTCGGCATCGAAACGCCACAACCACTGAGCCATACGAGAGACCGCATTTGGCCAGGAGGACTAAAGATGCTCAGGGACAGATTCCAGTGCTACCTTCATTTGGGCTCAAGTCACAGAAGGTGGCGAGCCAAGTGCTTCCTTTTTTGTACCCCAACACGACTGATCCATTTCATAGCAGGACTTCCCGATTGCCAAGCTGCAAGTCGTCACAAGCAAGTGAACGCAGATATTTGAAAGGCGGCGGCGGTACCGGGTACGCCAAATGGTGGCGTCGCAGACGACTCGCGAGGCAAATGCGTTCTCTGCGAGGGGGCGATTTGTGGTGCGTGCCGAAGGCATAGCAGGCGTCGCTCAGTCAGTGGAGGCTTCTGGACACAAGGCCGGTCAGCGCAACCTTGAGGTGAAAGCAACCTCGATCGCGCATGGGTGCAATTACGACAACGCCGCGGGCAGCGCTATACAGCGGCTCGTAGATTGCAGCTGATGACCCGCGAAATCGTGGCTTTCCTTCTAACCGCGACAGTGCGCTAGTAAATGATAGCTGGAGGAAGAGAAGAAAGTAAAGATGCATGTGTCGGGGGTGGGTGAGTGCGGGTTGCTCGCGCTGGGCTAATTGTGTTTGAACAGTGCTCCGCCGAGCTGTACTAGCTACAGATGTTAACTGCGGCATTGTACAAGGAGACAAAAAACACGTGCTAACTCTCTACAGGCTTACACGTACAGGAGATATCGTAGCAACGCGATTCCTCGTCACGGCGACATGTGGCCGTGTGGGCGTTCAACGGCATGAAAACATGACAGATGTGAGCACGTAAACCAGAAGCAATCGCGAGAAGAAAACCTTACAGGACGGTTACGAGTGTGTAACGCGAAAGCATGACTACGATGGAATGACGAAGGCGGTATGACAATGGGATGACGACGATTGTATGACAAGTGTACTGTATATACGGCACATACCCATCGCCATGACGACATACCTAGCGGCACATAGCCATGGGAACCGTAGACTGCACTATTTCCGGGATCGGTCTACCGCTATTTGCGTCCACCGGCGCAAAACTGAGCGACGAGCTAAGAAAAGCTAACGCTTAAAAATTTAATTCAGGAGCTTCACATGCCAAACCCACGATATGATTATGAGGCACGCTGTAGTGGGGGACTCGGGATTAAATTGGACTCCGTAGACGGGAGGGGGGGGGGGGATCCAGTTTAATGTACCGTGTATCCAATGCACGATACACGAGAATTTTTCTATTTCGCCCCATCAAAATGCGGCCGCCCCGACCGGGAATTAACCCGCAACCTTGTGCTTGGCACGCAGCAATGAACAAGTAGATACAAATAGTGCTTAGCAGATAACGAAACACTGTTTCCACACCACTTATGAAAAACATTTCAGCTTCTGCCAGAGAAGAAAAGGCCAATCTGTTTTTCAAAGCATTTAGCCTGATGATGATTTATTGGCATCCCCTTTGAAACGGGGCGGTGAAATATAATCACCTAGCCTGCTTGAGTGGTACGCTATACATGCTTTTCATTCCAGCATTTTTGTATACATCTCCTTAATCTTTATTCTGTTCTTCAAAATTTCTCTACCTTGTACGGCTACCAATACCTGTAACGGATCCGGTCGTATTAATCTCTTCCCTGCTTTTTTTCCCACCAATACTCTAAACCGTATCTTGCTTATCTCGACAGCTGACCGGATGATGCTTCCATACTCCATACTCGGAGCCTGTCCAAGCTCGGTTGCGCCATCTGTCCATGGAAAGTTTATGAGCGTCAAATATCGGTCGGATGTGAAAAATAAAACGGTTTCATATCTTAGCGATCTTTGCTGACCTTTACTCGAATCTTCCTGTGCTGCGCGTCACGCCGCACACACTCCCGATAATCCGGCATAATATATTATAGTATCTAGAAAGAAGTAGCGTCAAATAATAGCACGCAACATCTTAAATGATAGTGGGGAGAGAGAATTGAGAGAGAGGCTTGGAGTGCATACCTATACACCGACCTGGAAAACAACATGCCAGTGCTTATGCCGCATTCTGTTAAGTAAGGCCAGACGCCAGAACGTGCCATTAGCACTGACACGCACGCACGTACGCACAAAATGCGCGCAAATTCTTTTATTCGGGCTTAAATGATTTCAGCTAAAGAGCGTGTGACAGATGGCCCGATTCTAACACTCTAAAGCCATTTTGACGAGGTGGACAGTAATTTGCACGACAAATCGCAATGTGCAATAACGAATCGACAAAGTTCCCTTAGTTAATTCCATCAGGGCATGCAATTGTTGCAAATGAGTAACTGAAGCCAGGTAATAACGAAGGCCATGCCGGTTCAGCAAAAATTCTGAGACTGGCACTTGTAGCGAGGTTCCGTCCCCAAAGAGTGCTGCGAAATTCTTGTTAACATGTCCCTAAAAAAGCCGCTCTCTCACGACGTCGTCAAAACTAGTATACACATTGCTGTGGCAGATTTTGGGGGCAGACATCGCGAAAATAGTGCTAGTCCCGGGATTTCTGGTAATGGACAAGACTTCATTATTTACCTATTTATATTCCGCCACTGAAACGTGTGGCTTAACGTAGATATTCAAAAGTTAATTATCAGATTTTATTTATAAGACACATTGTATAGACAGTAAGGCGAGGAGAGAGTTGGAGGGTGGATATATGGGCGTTCGACATTTTCCGCGCCTCCCTCCCACCACTGAACAAGTAACTCAGCGCGATATAAAAGACAGACACAAGAAAGGGAGAAACAAAGACAAGCGCTCCCACCACCCGTCATATAACGCGCTCATTAGTGCGGATTTGTATGATAGAAGAACCCGAAAGAGGTGTCACGTGCGTGTACGGAATGCGTCGGGAAAAGCAGGCGAAACGAAGGCGAACAGAAAGCGTTTCATAAAGGTAGGCCTCTCTTGTACGCAGTGACTGCGATCCGACTAAGCGCCTGTTTTATGACCCACTGACTGCGTTGTATATAGGCTAGACGACGAAGAACTAAGCGTCGGTGAGGGCAATAAAAGTTCTTTAAGGAAGGCAAAGCTTGCACCGTTCACGCCTTGGAGTTTCAAGGTTCATCGGCGCTTTTGTGCATCGCAGTACAGCATTAAAAGAGAAACGGAGAGACACATCTCACTTTGCTCTTATCTGACTCGGCTGACTGGTTGGAGTTAAGCAACCTATACTGGCCAACTAACTCTCGCCAAGGCAAGAGTAGCCGAAGCTAGTTTATACACAGACAAGCCCCGAATGATTCTGTCACCAATGTGATGAACGAATATTCTTCCCCGGTTAATATGGTCAGTCACCAGAGTAAACAAGCAATTAAGGAGACTACCTTAGCACTTATGGACAAGCTTACACTAAACTATGGATGCCAAATGCATTATGGCGCCCGCCAAACATTGAGTGCAAAGGAGATTCATTAAGTGCTGGTCGTTTTCGCATCTGGTGGGCGAGGCCGCTTTGAGGGGCGCCCCGAATCAGAAAGTCCGGCCTATCTTCCTGGCGAAAATCAGCGAATGCCTGACGAGGACGTCTACATAGCCCCAACATCAACACCCGGAAGCTGTAAACATAACGTGTTACGAACACGAGACTAAAACGGAAAACGAAAACCAAAAGAAAAACAGATTTGGTACAAGCTGTAGTGAATCCACCGGCGCAATGTGGATGTCGCAGAGTACTTGAAGACTGCCAGACTCGGTGACCGAAGATAACGTGCATAAACTCGTCCAACAACGTGTACTACTGCTTAATGATGCGATTCGCATTCAAGAACAGCATGCTTGATTATCAGCCAAGTTCTCTCTCTCGCTCTCTCTTTTTTTCTTTTTTAACAAGGTGCTCTTTGGCCAGTGCGACCGGCGCGGCCGCGCATCGGAGCGAAGCGGCGCAGGCGATCAGGAACCTAGGCGAGGTGCTTCGCGTCGTCTGCTACTGCGCTGGAGAGCGCCGCTCTTGCTTTGTTGTGAAGTACACCTCACTAAGCGCAGGCGCCCGATAACCCAAGACGGCGTCGCGGGAAAGCGCGCTTCACTCACTGGAGCATTTTCCGGCTGGTTTTGCCTACAGCTTGTGAACAGCCTGCTTAGCCAATATGCATAAACAGAAACAAGCTTCTCGGCACATAAACTACTTAGCTTTATTTATTTTTTGTATGAGGGTAAAAGAAGAAAAAGTTATTGCTTGCGCGCTCTATATTAGGCTGGTGCTAATTTATTTTAGTGCCACAGCTGTTGGTGCAATTCACCCGAAGAGCCCATCAGGAGCGCTTTTTATGATTAAGGTCATGACGTGATGAGCCTAGCGCGCCGTTTCGCGCATCTCATGATGCTATAAATAATTTGGTTAATTGACTTAGGATAATGACCGACACCCACCATAAATTTCCTGGGAAATTAGAGAGCGAGTGTTCAATCTTCCCTTTGAGCTATCATAAATTGTTTCTTTCCTGATTTCGTGTTTTTTTCCCTCTTAGGTAGTTACTCATAGCAGGTTTCTTTTCGATTGTCGCCACACATGAGAATGTCTCAGCTTCTCTGACTCGCCTACGCGGATGCGCCATATGGTGTTGGTGCAAGGAACCCAGCGGCGGTGACGTCGCGCGCGTCCTGCGCTGTGACTGGTTGGCCTATTCAGCAAGAGAACAGACACGCAGCACCCACGGTCACGAAAACCCGACGAGGTTCGCAAAGAAATGCTTCGCTTTTAAAGTCGCAGTTTCGCCAGAAAGGCGAAGCATCGATTGCGATACGAAATTAGTAGACAGCTATACAAAATAAGAATAGCAGTTTTATCGGCAGTATGAGCTTGCAAGCATTCGATTACTCACTAAATTAACAAGCATGGTGTCACGCGCGCACAAGCAAACATCAACACATCTCCCTGATATCGGGGAGCGCACACTCCCCGATATCAGGGAGATATCGGGGAGTGTGCGCACACTCGCTGTGATACGCAGGAGTACGGAAGCACGGCAGCAGCAGCAGTGAGCGAATTGACCTTCGTGCTGCCTCTCGCTTCAACGCGAACTAAGCGGCGAGAACACAGCGCACACGAAGCTATCAGCACTCGGCGGACTCTGTCCGCATCGCAGATCGCTTTCAAGATAGTGCCCGCGCGACTGCGCCATACGCAGCGGTCACCGGAATAGAACGCCACCATCGTTGGCTCACCCTCGCACGCTTTCACTCGCACATACAGCATACGGCGCGCACATACAGACGATCGCACTTAAGACTCCATACGGAGCATCACGGCGACGACGACGGCGGGAATGCGCCTGTAGTGTCCATATAATTGTTATAGCAATAAAAAGACCACGCAGAAGAGCGATCTAACAGACGTAACAAGTAAAACCGTCGGAAGCGAAAAAGCGAGAGTGCGACCCAGTCCGCCTTCCCGCCACCAAAGCGATAGGCGCGTCCGGCCAAGGCCGACGAAAGAAACGCCGTGCGTGTCCGGGCTCACTCGCAAGCCCCCTTTATCGCCTTTGTCACCCGAGCTGCGAAGTCATATACACGCAGACGCACTGAAAACAACCCCCAGGAGTTCGGTCCGACGCGAGTTGGCAAACAGTACAGAAAGACGGCATGCAGAGAAAGCGGAGCACCGTTGTCGTTATTTTGTCTGCACTGTAAGAGCCGCTAGGGCAAGGGTTGGTGTTAAGTTGCAGTTGAGATACAGCGAGAATACTGTAACACGGACAAAAATAAATCAAGAAGGAAAGGATAACAAGCGCTGCACTCGTTTCCTTCGCGGTTCAGTCGTCCCTGCTTAGCATTTCGCGGAACGAGTGGCAAATACTCGTTCCCTGTAAAACCGCAGTGCGTATCATCCTGAGAGTGGCGTTTCGCAACTTCAATTGTGCTTTTTTTAACAAGGTGACCAATACGTGTTCGATGAATATACGAAACTGCGAAAAGTGGTCAGTAAAGAGCGAATATTAATTCAGAGATCACCTGAGTACTCATTTCTGCGCGTATACAAAAATTTAATGTAAAGCCCGGGTCTGTGCCCGTCGTACAGCAGTTGCGCAGTAATATGACGGTCGACGGGCGTCGAGAGTAAAGCAACGTGAAAACCGCGCCGCGCCGGGAGTTGGTATTAGTTTCCAAGCAGCTCCTTATCAATTGTGATGACTTATGATGTTTCCGGCACTACTTCTGACACGGGTCGTGTCACATAATGGCGCCCAGAGTAGCATACTCAACGCACTCTGAACGAGAGCACGTTAATATAGAGGCAGCTAACTGAGCAGGCAATCGCAGCGCAAGGTTGCGTATGTAATGCGCAGCTTCTCTTTTCATGCATGAACAAAGTAACACCGATATTACGAATATATTAATCAAGGTCTCTCACACTTTGTGCCACAGCCCCAAAGCTTGTTAACGGTTATTTCTACTCTGTAAGGTTTCCCAAACAGTGTTCGGTGCAATATATTTCGAATTTCCATGCTCTGACTATTAAGGCATTTCAACCTGGCGTGCTTAACAATAAAACAAAATACGTATTTCGTCCAAGGGCTGCTGGTGCTCTCCGAAACGTCACGTTCGGCCAGCAGGGGCGAGGCTGTAAAAAGGTCCCACGGCCTGTGAGTGCCTCTATGTACTCCCTCCGACGCATCGATTTACCTAGATGATGCGACGGTGGAAGCGGACTGGCGTGATTATTGTGATGATTGCAGTGGTGACGAAGGGCATGACGTGGGCTTGACTGATTTGGCCCGCGGCCGCGAGCGCCGGATTAATTTTGATCAATATTTTTTTTTTACCATGCAGATTTCCTAAGTAGTAATCCGTGTGCAGTGTCGACTGAACGTTAAAAGGAAAAAAAAACAACTTAATCAATGCTCAATAATTCATGACGAGGTGTGACCGGCAAGTACGACTTAAAAACGTTGACGTTATCAGTGTATCAGAGAAAGCCTATACGTATATAGACGTTGACGTCATCAGTACATCAGGGAAAGCCTACAATCTTACACAAGGACGTCCCAATTCACCTAACTTTTGATAGTGGTACGCCACCATATAATGTCACATTATCTAGAAATGATTTGTTTTCTTTATTTATTGACGCAATGGCGAAAAACAACCTAATATAAGTGGGTGCATTATTTAACCACCGAAAAATTAAGAGAAAGAAATAGACAGGAACATGAAGAAAAGCGGTTAGAGAAGACAGAAATTCTGTAAATAAAAAAAAAAAAGCTACTGTGTAGGACAGCGAATGGAAAAGGGACCAGCGGCTCGGAAAAAAAAAATTCACGAGTCGTCTCAGTAAAAAACTATACGAAAAACAAAAATAAAAGGACTCGCTCACGAAATTCTACCTAACGTGGTAGAGGACGCGCAACTGACCGGGGAATGCGCTGGCGAGTAGTTCACCGGACTTTCGTCACGTGGTGATACACGCGCGCGCGCCTTCTCCGGCATGAATGCGCATCAGTTTCCCCCGTCTTGCAGTGTGTGTCATCACCAAGCGCCGCAGCGCGCGCGCGACAGCCGGCAATCTTTTTTTTACGCCACATTCCAACGTCGCACGTTTTAAAATAAAAGAAGCAGAGACGGGGGCTTACCAGCAATATGATACAAAAGTTGAAGAGGCCACGGTAGTTGGTCCAACCGCGGGAACTGCTGAATAAAGAGTCGCATGGCTTGTGAATCCTGCGTAAGAGAAGAGTTGGAGAAGAACTTTTCGTCAGTTTCTCGGACCCATCGGTGGCCGGCATGCTCGCAGTCGGCCCCGCCACGGACGCATCGCGGGGCGACTTGGCGCCGAGCTCGTCACAGTTCTCCATCCGTCGCTTCGACACACACACAACTTCGGGAGGAAAACGCACGCTACGCGCAGCTGCTCGCGCGAAGGCCGTCCGCGCAAAACCGCCTAGCTGATCAACTCGCGCCGCGGCGCACCCTGCGCAGCTGCTTGCTCGGCGGGACGGTTTGTTTCGGTATCGGCACGCCTCCCCGCGACGGCTAGACCGGGCACGCGTCCTGAATACGTGCCAGCGGCCGCCAGGGCCCTACGTAGCGCTGCATGCCATTGGTTTCCTGTTCCCGCTTTCAGTTAGGCGAGCGAAAGTTTCGAGCACTATAGCCTAGTAAAACCTCTTGTTGGGCGAGTTGGTCCATGGCCGAGAAAGAAAAAAAATAGCAGCGCAATAGAAACGTGGTCGAGACGAGAACACAGGACCGGCGACAAATCGGTGTTGTCGTCTCAGTTTCGAGAACGCTTGAGTGGAAATCATGAGCAAGATGACATGTGTGAGCAGTTGAAGGAAACCAGGCGGCAGCTCACCTAAAGTCCTACGAGCGCCTCAAAAATTACCTTAAAAGATAAATAAATAACGCTTGGTCGGTTCCGGAAGTGCAAGTGACGCAGGAAGTTTCGAAAACACTGCAAGTTTGAAAGTTCATGACATTCAGTTGCGTACGCACCATACCTCAGATATGACGGTGACTGGATATTTAACAGTACACTACACATACCTCGTACAGCGATGTTGCTGGTAAAGCCGAGTAAGTGTTTTATTTGCTCTATAACAATTGATGCACTGCAAAAATGTTAGTGATTTTTTGTTAATTAGTTGATGTGTGTTTCGATTTCTCGTGCAGCTAATATCCGCCTCTTCGAATAACCCAGCTCAACGATAAGAATTGTGCTACCTGCCGCAGGCGATTTCTAAAAATTCCGAAAAGCTTAATTTTGAACACCCGGTATATCGTATACTGCAGCGCGCTATATGTACTGCTTAGTATAATTCCATGGTGCCACAGCCGTCATAATATACATGCTCACGCTCTAAAGCTGTAGTCGGTCACTAATTTGAAGGCGCTCTGCTGCTGAGCGCGAGTTCAATTCTAGGTATTCCAGATGGGGCCAGAGTGCAAGAACGCTCGTGCATACCGAGCTTTGAATGCACGTCAAAGAACCCTAAGGTGGCCAAAACTAATCCGGAGATGAACACTACAGCGTCTCCCATAAAAAAAAACATGCCTTGGTTTGAGAAGCTAAACCCCACCCCATTCAGACTGTGGAAAGAAGCTTGTTTTATCCTCGCCCCAATTGGGCCTAACGCTTAGGCGCTTCTGCATACGGAATGACTCATTCCGCCAAACCAGGAAGCAACGCCGGAAATTTCGATCTGACACATGGCTGCAGCCAGCTGCAATATGCTATTTACGAGCTGGCACAGCTGCTTGGCAATGTGTGGCATAACGACAATAATTAGAACACCGCAGAGCCACATATAACCCGTCTCGCAGGCGCGCGCTATTACATTTAAAGCGATAATATAGTATATATCAAAGTCAGCGGGTCATTGCTTGCTTTACAACTCATTTAAAGAAAGAGAGCTTGGCCAATTGTGACGTTTACTCGCCATATTTACTCAGCTCCTTTTCAAAAAGGGCGGTCCGCCGGCCGGAAAGTTGAGCAAAGAAACGGACCATGCTCTCCCCCGTATATATATCCATATCTTCCAGAGACCCGAATGCAGATAGCTATATATGGGACATAATCGCTTTTCAAGCTGCACGGTTTTTATTATTCACTGGCATGCATGTTACGAACGGGAATTTATTTAAGCACCACGGTTATTTACATGCCAAGACATAGAGATGAAGATGGAACTATATACGTGTTGTACATTGATATATGTTGCTGTTGCGCCGTAGATTTTCACGCAATCTCGAGGAATTCGAAACACACATCATTTAAGGTTGCTTTCCGCCGTCTGTGACAATCAGTGCGGCAATCTGTGACATCAATTTAGTGTCAAATTCCTCGAATGCGGATGAGAAGAATATGAGTAAACCACTTCCGCACAGTTCGACATGCATGCACCGGACTTTATATCGAAGATGTATAATTCTTAGCAACCATTTCCGAATTAATTAATTAGGGTCCTTCGTTTTCGGGTAAAACCTGATAATTTTTAATTTTTACCCGTCAGACAAAATTTATGAAGATCGGGTTAACAATACCAATTTCTTCCCGAAGTTTGCAGTTTCGTGAAGGATAATAAATGCAGCTGTTCCAAAACTAACGAACACTGCCCATTATTTGGGAGCAAGTGGTCAGGGTACCTCATACTAATATTAATTTCTGAACATAGCATATGCGTGACCTCGTTTTTTTTTAACATTCAAGCGAGAACTGGCATATATAAATATAAAGTATAATCAGTGCCTGCTGGCGTTTGAGTGAACTAAAACTTGTTGCTTCTTTTACAAGCCACGTTTACAAAAAAAAAAAAAAGAACGACAATGGCACACTATATCTCATTTACCGCACTTCGCATACATGTGAACGGCGGTAATGCGGTATGAAGCGAATTTCGAACAGTAGCTGTGACATCGAGAATTTTTTTACCAGGCTATACACGTTATGTTGAAAAAAAAAAAAAAAAAAGGTGGCTGATTTGTATAGTTGGTATTGTATTATTTTCTTGCAAGAGCGCGTATACTGGGAGCCAGTAAAAGAGGACGATTACAGGCAAGGGCGAAAGCCCCGATACAGAGATGCATATGATAATGTACGTCCCAAACAACGGTCTTGTAAAAAAACAGCACACCTCCTGCGAAGCACGCCCGCGACCATTGCGTTTTGTACCCACTGGTAAAAAAGCGCAGGAAACAATATAAAGTAGGGATCGCTAAACTCAGCTCGATTTGTTGCCATTGTTGATGTATTTTCTTTTATATGTGTTAATAACGCCTGAAAACAAGGATTTGTAGAGGCGAGCTCGTCACATGATTTGCCAGTAGCTCTTTGTCATTATATGTTCCTCCGAGTGATTTGGCTAGTTTAAAAATAACGTTTGTGTCCAAAAAGCTGACCATTGCTTGCGTCAATAGTTTGTAAACATCACCAGAAAAATTCTGAATTTTGGGCTGCCAGACAACAGAGCCCCCCGGTCTCTTTCTTTAAGGATAACACTCGATTTTTACACCCCGAATTTCCAAAAAATATACCGCTCGAAAACGAAAGACCCTAAAGGTTATATATATATATATATATATATATATATATATATATATATATATATATATATATCCCGATTTTATTAGTCATATTATAAGAAGTAATGTTTATTGGCTTATAAAATGACTATATATATACAGGGTGTGCCAGCTATCATGCAGCACGATTTAAAAAAAGAGGAACGGCGTTACGCGAAGCAAACCTAGTGCGTATTGTTTCCAGTAAAGTGGAGTAGCCGCCAGTAATTGTTTCATTAATGAGATTTAATTAGGTAATTGTAATTAATTATTTAACTCGATAAGTTGCAAAGGTGAAGGCATTCAAGTTTGTGTGGACCAAGAATGGAATGGTTTTCATGAGAAAAACTGAAGGATCTGGCGCGAAGAAAATTGTCAGCGAAGCTGATCTATTAGGGCTGTATTAGTCATGTCCACTGCGCTCAATTCATTCGCGGAATGAGTACAAAGAAGGTTACCCTTTAATGATGGCCGCACTGCACCATTTGTAGGGCTTGTACAAACTAATGTCAGAAGCATTAAAAAGCACTGGGATTCACTAAATGTGTACTTGAGCGAAGCATTGCAATACTTAGACATCCTCATATTAAGCGAGATAAATATAACGCACTCTGAATCTGCAGCGTATGTTCTCGAAGGTTTTCAGTCACATTCAAAGTGCCGTGACCTGAGCAAGGGCGGTGGCATCTACGTTTTTGTTAGGAACGAATGGATAATGCAAGTAATTTCTGCCGACTTTACCGCAGCGGAAGTCGTTCCCTTTATAATATGCAAGCCTAAAGCTACTTTCCTGGTATTAGCAGTATACAGGCCGCCTAGCTAATTCTGATCTGAAAGTATTTTTATCTGAATTGTCTACATTCCTCACTAAACATGCTCGTCATAACATAATTATAGCAGGAGATGTAAACATTGATATCGCCAAACCAAGAAAACAGGGAGTCGCTGATTATGTAGATTTACTTTCAGCCCATGGTTTGGTGCATCTAATACATGATTTCACCCGTGAAGAACTTGTAGCTTCCCGGCTCACGAGATCATGTATTGATCATATAGCGTCGAGATGCCCACTTTGAAACCGATGCTGTAGTTATACATAAAAAAGTGGCTGATCATTATTTCACGGCCTTACGTGTGACAGATACTATCGCTTCTGAAGATGACGTGATTCAAGTGGGATCTTTCATAGACGACAGAAAGGTAGATAAGCTAGTCAGAAACTTTGACTGGACGAAATTAGACACAACCACACATGTGATAACGTATAATCAATTAGTAAACCAGTTTAGTACGTTCTTTTTACTGGCCACGATAAAAGTGAGATTGAAACGTAGAAATCCGAGGAAAAAATGAATAACAGCATCCATTATAGAACTATCTTATCAAAAAGATAGGTTATGGAGGCTTTGTAAAAATTACCCGACAAACCTAGAACTGCAGAAAGAATATCGAACCGCACGTAACAAGCTTACTGCTCAGTTACGAATAAGTAAACGGGAATACTACGCTGAAAAATTTTCACGGTGTCGCAGTAACGTAAGACATGGGGCTTGCTCAATGGCTTGGCGGGAAAACCTGAACGTAAAAGTCTGGATGATGGCTTGCTGAGAACATTTTCGCCTGCAGAGTCATTGGACATTGCTAACTCCTTTAAAGATGCCTTTGAACTATCACTAACAAAACTAAAACAGCAGTCTACTAGACCTCTGAATTTAAATTACCTAGTCCAGATAATTCAAAACTCTGCTATCCTACCACCCATTAATGCAAGTGACCTATGGAACTCGATTAACGCTATTCCACTCAACAAACCGGCAGGTTATGACCGAATAAGAGCGCGAGATATGAAGTACAATTTCTATCATCTGCAAAACGTGCTCTTGTTTATCTTAAACGGATGCTTCGAAACAGGTATAATCCCGCAGGGTTTAAAGACCTCAGTAATTAGACCAATTTATAAGAAAGGTAGTAAATTAGATAAAAATAACTATACACCAATTGCAATAATGAACGTGTTAGCACATGTAATGGAGAAATTTATTTACACTTGCATGATATCCTTTTGCGATAACTTTGATAAGTCCCTCCCAATACGGTTTTAGACGTAGGTTAAGTATAGTCGATCTGCTTGAAGAATGTAACGATTACGTATGTAAAAATACTGATCAAAATAATATTGTGCTTGGCCTTTTCTTAGATCTGACAAGAGCTTTTGAAACCATTGAACACAACATCTTGTTATACAAACTAGAAAGTATTGGTTTCCGAGGTCCTTCTTCGAAATTCGAAATTCTTTTCTAATTATTTCTCCAACCGTTTGCATGTAGTCTCTATAAAAAATGCATATAGTGATTTTACATCAGTTAGATATGGTGTACCTCAAGGATCGGTTCTGGGACCTCTTTTATTTAACATTTACGTCAATGATATTGCCAACATACAATTGAATGCTGCAATATTTCAATATGCTGATGACACTGCACTACTTATATCACACGAATTGTATTCTGAAGCCGTAAAACTACTTCAAGAAGACACAATACGTGTGAATGATTGGTTACATGCTAATCAAATATAGTTAAACAAAGAAAAAACTACCATAATATGTTTTAGAAATCCTCATAATATTGTTAGCCTAGACCTGTCCATTCAATTACATGGTTCTCAGTGTTTAAACTGTTCTTGCATTTCTTTACCGCTATCCCCTACTGTTAAGTACCTTGGTCTTCATTTTGACGACCGGATGTTGTGGGTTCACATTGACTACATAATAAAGCGTTTACGAACGGTAGCAGCTCAGTTATACACGCTTAAATTTAACACGCCTGTTAAATTGTGAAGGTTAGTTTTCAAGGCTCTAGGCCAGTCTGTGCTCAGATAAGGTATTTCAGTTTTTGGTTCCTGCTCACAAACGAAAGTAGATCGAGTGGATAAGCTATTGCACAGGATAGCTGCGAGCATACTGTATGTTACTGCTCATGACTGTTCAGACAAAGACGCAAGAAGTAATATTGCAGGTGTTGAGTCCTTTTCGGATCTGTTTGTACAAGTGATACTACTTCGTAATATTTTCTCGAATCGTCACAAAATAATACAGAGTAAACCTAAAGCGCTAAGAAAAACGTACCTTTATCAGTTACCGCGTATATAT
>NC_051154.1:157549516-157584516 GCF_013339745.2 Dermacentor silvarum
GTATACATATAACGGCAAGGTGACTGCTATGCTCCTTGCAAGGTGCCGGAAATGACCGCAAATGGAAAAAATTACAAATGAAAGACGTGTAGCGGGTTGTAACAAATATATCGCTGCGCGATTATTCACGTGTATGCTCACGAAGGAGCGGACGACACTTGGGGGCAACGTGTGCAACTTATGCGGTTAGTTTCCCTGCTATCGATACTTATCACCTTACGTTATGGTACAGTGAAGCGTTAGTCTTGCTGGGGTTGTCGCAGACATTTGCCCGCCTCGGTGTCACTGATACAATCTGCACTAACTTCGGGTACAAGCATACTAGCACACTGTATATAGGACGAGTTTCACCTGCGCCCAAAGCGCCAAGGCATCTTCAAGAAACGAAATGAACAGACCTGCACAAGACAAAGCAGTCACGGTGGTCGAACAAGGGAAGTCGCAGTCTGAATCCTCCAGACTGAGGCTCATTCGCTCGTTCGCCCACCGTTGATCACTTGAAATGAGGCACCTATACGTGAGCGACTGTTCTCGTGAGACGCAACATTCGAAAGCAGTGGATGCTTGTCTCCCTCTCTCGCTTTTATTTACATCCCAAAAGTGTGTACTGCAGTACGTGCGAGACATGCAAACAATGTGCTAACGAGAATAACAGCAGGATGCGAAATTCGGAAGATACCGCGGGAACAACGTGGCGTGTCGAGTAGTAAGGAGGAACGAAGCCCAATTGTGCGCTTACACGTTCAGAGGTTTGGAGGCCATCTTTTATTTCTGCCTAGAAATGACAAGTATAGATCTTGCGGTAAAAATTCAGCTTTACGCGGATGGCTGCGGTAAACGACGAAATCAATTCCACTAATGATCGGACTAGATTAGATGAGGACTTCGCAAAAATGGTTCTTTTGAGACAGCATAAAAAGAAAGCACCTTCCCCTTATTCTGCTAATAACTTTCCCAAGTAATGCACTCAAATTACCTTGAGCTCTATACACCTAATAATATTTCTTGGACAAAACGTGTAGACGCTACCGCGGTCAAATGTATTTGCAAGTTCTTTTTCTGAAGGCGATCGTTAAAATTGTCCACAGCAGCGCTGAGCTTCCTGCCATATGACACGATAATTCGTCCGGCTTTAGAATATGCGGTAATCATTTGAGATCCCGGTCTTCGCCACAACAAATATGAACATATTGAAAATCATTCAAAAGATAGCTGTTAGATTCGTATACAATTTTGATGATTGTACTTCAATCTCTTCACGATTAAAGCAAAGTGGACTACCGCCAATGTGGCAGACGGAAATCGCACTAACCACCTGAAATTCTTTTTTCAACTTACAGACGACCATTATGATATTGGTGTCTAGCATTTACTTTTCAAGCATGTTACTCTACCATTAGTAAGCACTGCCTATCAATTACCCCGCTCACACAGTGCAACAATTGCTGTGAATGTTTTTATCTTCCAAGAACTATATACAGGGTGTTCATTTTTCTGTTTTACGGATTTTTTAGAAATCGCCTGTGGCAGGTAGCATAATTCTCATCGTTGAGATGGGTTATTCGATGAGGCGGACATTAGTAGCACGAGAAATCGAAACACATACTCAACTAATTAACAAAAATTCACTAATCAAATTCTTAGTTGATTACTTTACGACACATATCGCTATTTACGAATTGTAGCCAGTGAGCTTGTCAGGCGTATCCACTTGAAATGAATTTCCAGAATGACACCAGTTTGGAGTGTTACGTATCAACCTGGTCCAGAGTATACCTTGGACGTTTACCACGAGGCAGCCCCTTTCATCAGCGTCGCCCAGACGGCGACAGTGGTCGACACCGACGGTGGCGGGCAGACAGGCGTCCCAAATCGGAAGGGCGCCCCTTTGGATGTTGCCCCGAGGCAGCGCCTTTCATCAGCGTCGGCCAGACGGCGACAGCGCCCGACACCAGCCATGACAAGTTGACCGGATTGAGGCGAGAGGCCAATTTTCAGGAATTACTACCGTGGGAACGACAACGATCTCGGTTTCCCAGATGACCACGCAGTGGCAGAAAATGCGAGGATGTAACAGTAGAGGCGGAGTTCGGTGAACAATACAACCCCTCAGCAGATTCCCCAGTCGAGTCTCCTAGGGAAGACCAAGGCATTAAAAGCGAAGACCGGTGGTGCAGTAGTGGGTGGTTTTGGCGTGACCTGATACGAACTCACGTTCAATGTGCTCCTGATGGAGTGGGCAGGGGCCAGTGTATAAATAATGTAAATTAAACCATTTTCCTATTTCCTACTACTGGATGTATTCATCAATGGGCTTGGTGGATTCTTGGCCCAAACGCCACCTCAAGCCGCAACAAACTGGTGGCAGCGGTGGGATCAGGAATGCAGTCCTCACGATCTGGGATCGGCGGAACCTTGGAACCTTCGCAACCTCGAGGTAAACTGCGGACGGAAGAGCGACTTCTGCGGATCCGGGATCAGCAGAGCCCCTCTTCGTGGCTTAGGGAGGCACAACCGTCGCAGTAACGGCGTGGAGTCTTCGACGACTCGAGGAAACAGGAAAGAAGAGCAGCAGAAGGCGGCAGTCCTCACGATCTGGGATCGGCGGACCTGGGAACGTGGCTCCGGGAGGCACGGCCTTCACAAGCTCGAGGTTGGGTGAGTGCTTGAGCGACTACGTTTGCCAGACGATGAGGACAGGGTTCTATCGGGAAATTAGCTGTGATTGAGCGCCACCGGGTGTGCGGTCAATACAGGGGAAGTTGTAGTCAGCTGTCGAACAGCATGGACATCACAGTGTTAAATAAAGAGGAGCTGTTGCTGTTAGCAGCAGAGCTCGGTATGTATATTAGCCATAAGTTGAGAAAGCCCGAAATTCGTACTGCGATTGACGAAGTGGGTTTCGAGGAGGACGAGCTCACGGATGACTGGGAAAAGATATGCCGCGAGAAGGAAGAGAAAGAGCGCGAGAGGAAAGAAAAGGAGGAAGAGAAGGAGAAGCAGGAAAAGAGGGAACAAAGGCAGGCAGAAATTGAGCTTCAGAAAATAAAACTACAGCACGCGAGATTAGCGCGCGGGGCGGATGTGACGCCACCACAAACGGAAAGCGTGAACATGACGAGTTTGCTTCAGCCGTACAAAACAGGCGATGACATTGGTCTCTACCTGATTAATTTTGAGCGAATTTGTGAGAGGCAATCATTTCACCATGACATATGGCCGGAGCGGTTGCTTGCGTTGCTGCTGGGAGAAGCCTCGCAAGTCGTAGCCTGACTGAGCGCAGACGAGGCGGGCGTGTACAGTGCAGTAAAGTCGAGTTTGCTCGCCAAATACAAGCTTTCCATTGAGGAATTTTGGAGGAGATTTCGTCAGGAAAGAAAGAAGCCTAATGAAAGCTTCGTTGAGTTTGCGTGTAGCCTGAAGGACAATTTTTCAGAGTGGGTGAAAGGAGCAGGGGCGGATAACGTGAGTAAGCTGTCAGATTTAATCTGCTTAGAGCAGTTTTACGAAACTCTGACGGATAACGTGCGCCTTTGGGTGAAGGACAGGCAGGAAGGCGTGTCCGTAAAGAGCGCAGCACAGCTGGCCGATTAGTATGTGGCTAGCCGTGGCTTCAATCCGCAGAGCAGTAACGCACAATACTATCAAAGGCCACGGCCACAAGCTTACCGTTAAGGGCAGCAAACCACAAAAAAAAAAAAAAAGAACGAGATGACACTAATCGCAGTTCGGCGCACAACGAAGGCATGGCGAAAGCATCCGAAAAGGGTCGAAAGGGACCCAGAAATCATTCAGAAGAGCTCGAATCAAGAGTTCAGTTGGCATGTTATCACTGTAAGGAAACAGGTCATTTCGCCCGAAACTGCCCAAAGAAAAGGCCAGTATTCGCTTGCATAAGCAATCATCCGAGTAACCTAGATCTCTTGAAGCCATACATGGCTGATCTAATGGTAAATGGCGAAGAGTGTAGGGTACTCAGGGACTCCGCGGCCACCATGGACGTCGTCCATCCGAAGTATGTGAAAAGTGAAGACTACGTGTCCGAATGCGCGTGGATAAGGCAGGCCGTCAGCGAAGACTCAGTGTGTTTACCAATGGCAAAGGTACAGATTTGGGGACCTTTCGGAGATATTGAGACAGTAGCAGCAGTCTCTAATGGGCTACCGGAGGGCTACCCTTACCTTTTCTCGAACAGCTCAGAGTCGCTACTAAATAAAAGGGGGTGCACATTTGCTGAAGCCCAGGTCATGGCTTTGACGAGGTCCAAAGCACGCGAGCTAGCTCAGCAGCTGCGGTACGACGAGGAACAAAGTGCAAAAAAGGTGGATGAAACAGCTAGCTCCGGAGACTTAGTTAAGGCCGAGGAGGAAATCCTTCCGATTTCCCCGACAGAAAATCAGGAAAGGAGTCATGCTCATCAGGAACCGCCAACCGGAGAAAAAAAAAAAAAAGAGCACTCGACAGGAAAAGAAAGCAATTTCCAAGGGTCTGTCTTAGCGCCGACCGCGCATAGCTATGAGCGCATGCTAGGTGCTGACAGGGAAACGCTAAGGATGGCACAGCAAAATGACTCGATGGTAGCGGTTCTGAACAGCAGAACCAGTGAAGGTGTGTCGTCGAAAAACATTTCTTTCAAAGTGAGAAACGGTGTCCTATACCGTAAGTACCGAGATAGGCGAGGGCAATCTTACGATCAACTGGTGGTGCCGGCACCGTAATGTGGGGACTTGCTGAGCGTTTGTCATGAACACTCGTGGGCAGGACACCTAGGTATAAATAAGACAAAGAAAAGGCTCCTGCAGGAGTTTTATTGGCCGGGTTGTTTCAGAGAAGCGCAGGATTTCGTCCGCACTTGTGAGACTTGTCAGAGAGCAGGCAAGTCTAACGACAAATGGAAAACACCAATGGTTAAGGTGCCCATTATTTCAGAGCCCTTCCGCAGAGTTGTGGATTTTGGTGGGGCCGTTGCCAAAAACAAAAGCGGGAAACCGATACATTCTCGCCTTATTGTGCCCTGCAACAAAGTTTCCTGAGGCAGTTGCCTTAAAAGAGGCAACTTCGGTCAAGGTAGTGGATGCTCTGCTTTCCATTTTTTCGCGCCTCGGTTTCCCGGCAGAAATGCAATCAGACTAGGGAACAGTTTTCCTTCTTATTTCTGGAGTTTTACGTGCAAAAACCAGTTCTGATTATGAGGCACGCCGTAGTGGAGGGCTCCGGATTAATTTTGACCACCTGGGGTTCTTTAACGCGCACTACAACGCAAGCACACGGGCGTTTTTGCATTTCGCCTCCATCGAAATGCAGCCGCCGCGGCCGGGATTCGATCCCGCGACCTCGGGCTCAGCAGCGCAACGCCTTAGCTGACTGAGCCACCCCGGCGGGGAACAGTTTTCATGAGCGCACTCATGACAACATTTCTCGAGAAATGCGGCGTTAGAATTTTGCGTAGCTCGGTCTATCATCCTCAGAGCAACAGCGTAGAGAGATGGCATGCCGTCCTCAAGAAAGTCTTGAGAGCGGTTTGCCATGAAAGGAACTGTGACTGGGACTGTTGCCTACCTGGCACATTTTTTTGCGCTGCGCACGGTGCCAGACGAGGGAACAGGGTTTGCCCCGGCAGAGCTGGTATATGGTCGAAATCTTCGACGTCCCCTAAGGCTAATTCGCGAGCTATGGGAGGACGATCGGGTGCCCAAAAGTGTGGTAGTTTATGTGTCGGACGTAATGCAAAGGTTGCATAAGTCTCGTGAGATCGTGAAGTGTAACCTAGAAGCAGCGCAATACGCTTCAAAGCGATATTACGACAGAAATGCTAGGAAGCGATCATTTGAAACTGGCGACAAAGTGATGATCTTGCGGCCAAATCGTCAAACTAAACTGGAAGTCCACTGGGATGGATCCGCCGAGGTTATTGATCGCATTTCAGAGGTGAATTACACCGTGAGGTTGCCTGGACGTAGACGTGATCAACGAGTTTATCATGTAAACTTAATGAAACCCTTCTTTGAGCGAACAGCAATTGTCAGCATAGCTATGAATGTTTCAGAGGACGTTTCTCTAGAGTTACCTTGTTTTCGTGGGAAAACGGGCCCTAGCGTGGAAGAAGTAATAACTCAGGCAGTTAACAAGGGGCTTTAAGTACAGAGAAAGTTGAAGATTTGAGGAGTCTTATTCATGATTACGCGGATTGTTTTGGGGAGAAGCTAGGAAGGACTCATTTGACACAACACAGGATGCTTCGTCTTGGTGTGATCAAGGAAGCACATAGTGAATATTGCTCCCCTCTAATGCTAGT
Organism: Dermacentor silvarum; assembly: GCF_013339745.2. Classification (NCBI taxonomy): domain Eukaryota; kingdom Metazoa; phylum Arthropoda; class Arachnida; order Ixodida; family Ixodidae; genus Dermacentor; species Dermacentor silvarum. The sequence continues at coordinate 157,555,812 of NC_051154.1, forward strand.
TGAGGTACCAAGGAAAGATCCACGGCCATGCGTGCATTATTGAAAGTTGAATGCCATCACGAAAGACCAAATATACCCCTTGCCAAATATAGAGGAGAGGGTAGAACTCGTAAGCAGAGCTACATTCATTACAACCCTAGACTTAGTCAGGGGTTACTGGCAGGTGCCCTTAACAGAACGAGACATTCGCTACGCGGCCTTTGTAACACCTTTCGGGGTTTACCAGCCCGTTACCATGAGTTTCGGCTTGAAGAACGCGCCGTTCTGTTTTTCAAGAGTGATGGATCAGGTGCTTGAAGGGCTGGAAGAATTCGCGCTGCCATAAATGGATAATGTGGCCGTGTTTTCTAATGATTGGGAGTCTCATTTGCAACATACCCGGACGGTGCTTGAAAGAATTAGAGGGGCGGGCTTGACTATATCAAGGCTGAGAAGTGTCAGTTCGGCCAGGCCCGTGTCACGTATTTGGGGCACGAAATAGGACAGGGAAAACGTGTACCAATGAAAGCCAAAGTGGCGGCAATAACTAACTTTCCAAGGCCAGTAACGAAAAAGGATGTGCGGTAATTTCTGGGAATGGCCGGGTATTACCAGCACTATATTCCAAATTATTCGTAGCTTGCCAGTCCGCTAATTGACAGCCTCCGGAAACGTGAAGCAGAAGTGGTCACTTGGAGCGCCGATAGGGAAGAGGCTTTCCAGAATCTGAAGAAAGCTTTGTCTTCACGGCCTGTGCTTGTCTCGCCCGATTTTCGCCGCGAATTCATTCTCCAGTGTGACGCCAGCAACCGTGGTCTAGGTGTCGTCCTTGCCCAAATTAACGAAAGCGGTGAAGAGCATCCCGTGCAGTATCTTAGTCGAAAACTGGCACCGCGAGAAGAGGCGTTCAGCACCTCTGAGAAAGAGTGTTTGTGTATTGTGTGGGCCATTCAAAAGCTAGGATGCTATATTCAAGGCACGAAATTTACGGTCGAGAGCGATCACTGCCCTCTTGCCTGGCTGCAGCAAATGTCGGGAAAAAACATGACTGCTGAGATGGGGTCTCATTCTGCAGGAATACAACTGCGAAGTCAAGTATCGGAAAGGGAGCCAGAATAAGAATGCAGACAGTTTGAGTCAGAGAGTGAGTGAGTGTGAGAGAGAGTGTGCGCGTGTGCGTGTGTGCGGTTTCTTGGTTTCCCAGATGACCAAGTAGTGGCAGCAAATGCGATGGCGAGGATGCAACAGTAGAGACGGAGTTCGGTGAACAATACAACCCCTCTGATTGGCCATACCAAGGTCAGCAGATTCCCCAGTCGAGCATCCTAGGGAAGACGAAGGGATTAAAAACGGAGACCAGTGGTGCAGTGGGTGGTGTTGACGTGACCTGATACGAACTCAAACGTTGAATTTACTCCTGATGGATTGGGCTTCCGTACCAGGGGCCAGTGTAAATAATGCATCGATGGGCTTGGTGTATTCTTGGCCCAAATGCCATCTCGAGCCGCAACAGGAGATATGCGCCATCAAACTCGCTGTAAAAATGCACTGCTGTTACACTTACTTTTTTTTACCAAAATGCTGTTTTATACATTGAAGCACTAAAGTAATTGGAACGCCCATGTATTTCGTCGCATACTTTGGGAAATAATATCTCGAAACTGGTGTCATCCTGGAAATTATTTTCAAGTGGATGCGTCTTCCAAACTCGCCGGCTACAATTAGTAAATTGCAATATGTATCGCAAAGTAATTAACCAAGAAGTTCATTAGTAAATTTTTTAATTAGCTGAATATGTGTTTCAATTTCTCGTGATACTAATGTCCCCCTCTTCGAATAACCCAGCTAAACGATAAGAATTATGCTACCTGCCACAGGCGATTTTTAAAAATTCCGTAAAGCTTAATTTTGAACCCCCGGTAGAGTGGAACAACCTTTCAGAAAAACCGTAACGCAAGATTCTCTAATATGTTTTTAAATGATTCTATCGTGAATTTTTCTTATTTACCACATTTCTCCTGAAATATGCGGCGTTTAGTGTGTTGTTTCATATCGTTTTGTTTTTCTTTATACTTGCATAGATACAATTTGTCTCTATTCCCTTCTCGGCTTGTGCGTCCGAATTCCTATCTAATTTTTGAACATACTTTCGGTGTTAGGGTTCCCTATCGCCAATCCCTGTCTAACAAACAAACAAACAAACAAACAAACAAACAAACAAACAAACAAACAAACAAACAAACAAACAAACAAACAAACAAACAAACAAACAAACGAATAAAATTTCGTCCTTGTTTTCTCCATTGATATTTCGTACATTGCGCTTTATTGAGCTCGTAAATGATCACTGTATTTGTGCCACTCTGCAAAGATTTGCTATGAGATCGCAGTATATATAAATAAAATAAAATAAAATGAATTCGCCAAGCTTTAGCGATCACTCCGGCTCTGAACTCATTTACTACGACGCCAGTTACCGTCTTGACTCTTGCAATAGTGTCGCAATCTTGTGCAAACTCCCCGAACTGGATGCGACAACAGCGAAGAAGACGGTGGCATGACGGCGGCGACGGCGGCAGCACAATGACCATATTATTTCGTTGTCTTGTTTGGCCATGCTGTATGTCTCTGTATAAAAGGCACGACATAATAAATTCATGCAGTTCTTTGTCAGCGCAGTGCCTGTCTTCCTATCTTCTCCTTTCTTCTATATAGCTCTGCTTTTTCTGCGACCGTGACCACACGACAAAATCACAACGACGGCTGCGGTATCATGGGGATGAAACATAACTGATCGACCGAAACTACGACGGCGAAGATCTGCCTTCGCGAGAGAAACGCGGAAAACCACTGCTAAGATCGCGCACCAGTTATGCATAAAAAAGACAAAGTTGAGCGTTTCTTAACAAGTTATGGTGTCACGTGTGTTGTCTGAAATTACAGTTGCATCCAACAAGAACTTCACTACGGTAAAATACATGTATAAGGTGATGTTAATGACTTTTGCTATTCATATACAAACAGTTAACCTTTGTCAGAGGTGTTTCAGAGTTGTTTGCTTTGCATCCAAGTGTCAATCAGTAATTAACGAAGCTAATATCGCGGTTAACTTCAAGTGGTTGACTACGTAACACTAAGTGTAAGTAAAATGTAAGTGGATGGTGCAATAAATAAGGACAGAAACTAAATATTTCAATAGGGTGCCCTATGTGCAATACAAATTTAGGCGTTCTGGAACCTCCTATTTATATGAGGTCAACAGACAATAAAACCAAGGGAAACATAAGGTTTAACTACTATTTTTTAATTGAAATACAGAAGTGAAAAAGAAAAGGGAAATGAAAATGGACGAAAAAAACACCTTTCCGCAGGTGCGATCCGAACCCAAGGCCACTTTCATTTCCCTTTTATTTATCATTTCTACAGTGCAATTTAAATAAAAAGTAATTTACTATTTATGCTTTTCTTGGTTTCTTGTTCTTTGTTCTCTTCATGCAATTGTGACTAAAAAACACTCCAGGCCCCTCGGTTTCCCTTCTCGTTCAATTGTAAGCTTCTGAAACATTTGTTGATTTTGTTTAGCAAACGCTGAAGAAAGCACATGATTGTCACTGGTATTCAACTGAAAGGGATGCGAGATAAGTGCCCCATCCCGTTCCCTTTAAAATGGAGGCCAGTTTCAAGAAACTTATCGCACGGACTACGGGTTTGTGATCTACTAGCGCATTCGGTATACAGTCTCGGCAGCTTTCACAATCGCAGGTGCTGACCAAACCATGACATAAACAAACCTGTCCGTGTCTGGTCCAACAGGTTTCTGAATTCGCTCCCAAATAAACGAGGTGGAATCAAAAATTTTTGAGACTGGCTTTGTTTTGAAGAAAATAATTTATTTACACGCATTCAAACACCGTTGCCGTCAAAAGAGTCCCCTTGCGCAGTTAATTAATAGCGCTCCCAGCGTTCCTGCCACTTTGCGAAAGTCGAGCACCTTTGTGCGATTCGAGATTGGTCTAAGCAATCGTGGTAAAATGACGACCTTTGAGCTGGCTTTTTAATTTTGGGAATGTAACAAAATAAGCGGGAGTCAAATGTGATTAGTAGGGTGAATGCGGAAGATAAGCAATGTTTCTGGACAGAAACTCGCGTGTGCGGAGTGCTCTGTGACGTACGCGCATTGTCGTCGTACAGCATCCAGCTCCTCGTTCCGCGCCCCAGATGCGGCCATTTTCGCCGAACGGCCTCCCTCAGAAGTCCTACAACTTGGCACTAAAGCTCGCTGTTCATAGTCTGGTCAATCGGTACGAATTCCTCATGCACATTACTGTAAATTCCGAAAAAAAAAAAAGAGCCGTCAAATCCCACCCTCTGTGGGAATCGATGTTATGCGAAGCAGTGTGCGGGGAGCCTACCAAGTTAACGAAACGACCATGAGAGCACCAAGACGTAGGCGGCTTTTTCATGACCTACATGACACTCATGTCCTGACATTGACGTCATGAGTTCTCAGGAGTCCCTTCAGCTAACGCCTAGGAGAGCTTAATTCGAAAGCGTATATCGATATGCTCATGACTATGACTTCAACCATTGACCTTTAGACTTTTCCTTCACTTAGTACCACATCCTAACCCCTTCCATTGCTTTTTGAGTGTTAATCTTTTTTCGCCGAGTCCTTGTCATTTTTGCTCACCATCCTTCAGTGTTTCCTTCACTTAGTACCCATGTCCGAACCCATTTCCGTGGTTTCTGAGGGTTAATCTTCTTTCGCTTAGTCATTGTCATTTTTGCTGAGTCATGCTCATTGCTATGACTTCTAGCATCATCCTTTAGTGCTGCCTTTAATTATAGTCCCCACGTCCGAAACCATTTCAGTGGTTTTTGAGTGTTAATGTTCTTTCGCTGGGTCATTGTCATTTTAGGCGGCTGTTTTATGACCTACATGACAAGAATATCATGAAATTCATGTCATGACCTATCATTTATGATCACCATACACCGTTGTCATACTATGCCAATTTTGGTACCTATCAGGTTAACGAAGCGACCATGAGAGCACCAAGACGTAGGCAGCTGTTTCATGACCTACATGACACACATGTCATGATATTCATGTCATGACCTATCATTTATGTTCGTCATACATTCTTGTCACAGTATGCCAATTTTGGTAACTACCAAGTTAACGATACGACCATGAGAGCACCAAGACGTCGGCGGCTAGATAGATAGATACTGTCAAAGTGGCAAATGTTCGCCAAGAAATGCTTCGCATTTAAAAGACGATAAGCATGCACTTTGATGAGCTGCGGGCATGCCAAGCCCTTTTTCGGTCGTGAACACGTTGAGCTTTTCCAATGCGACGACTGTTAATTGCTTCGTCTCCGAGTCATACCCGTGCACCTAAGGTTCGTTCCTATTGATAATTCTCGACGTGAAAGGCGGGTCATTCGTCAGGTTTCGCGCCAGCTTATTTCGCTATATTTGCAAAATTAAGAACCCAGCTCAAAGGTCGCTATTCTGATACGATTCCTTCATTCAAGCTCGAATCGTAGAAGGGTGCTCGACTCGTTCCGGAAAAGTGACTTCCAGAACACATTTGCAAAGTCGCAGGAACGCTGGGAGCGCTGTATTTCTGTGCAAGGCGACTACTTCGAAGGTTGCAGTGTTCGAATGCACATAAATTAATTTCTTTCTTTAAAACAGAGCCAGTCTCCACACTTGAGACCACCTCGTGTTTAGCTGTTAAAGAATCAAACCCCGTTTACTTGCACCTTGCCATTTGGGATCGGCCGGGCTCACGTAAACGCTTAGCCCGACTGGCAAGTGCAAATTAACAGTTTGACATTTGCCGAAGTTCCTTGAAAACCTTATCGTGGTCACTTTGTAACGAGGCTGTTCTGTGCCACGAGAACGTTCAAGAGAATCGTGCACTACGATCCACTCGAAATCAGACCGCATTTGCCAAGTTTATTCCTTTTTTACGATAGAACGTGTCAATGGTAAGGTCGCGCCCCAGTCTCGGTAAACAGTAGTCCACAGCACCGCCTCTTAAACGTCAAGTGGATGCCGCGACGGGTAATCAGCGTCCGGAGTGCGAGGTCGCATGTGCAAGTCCCGGCGCACGTGCCAAGTTACCTACAGGGGCAGGAAGGGAGTGCAAGCAAGATTAAAGCCCGCCTGTGATTTTGAAAGGGCGAGAAAACACTGAGTATACATAGCGAACCAATCGGCATTTCTCCCTTGGTTGTCGATTATTTGTAGACGTACGTCATGGTAAACATTAACTTCTTTCGTTGTCGAGTATTTAATTACCGTATTTAAAGTCTTCCATACGTCTTTCATTGAAACGATTACATAAGAAGATGATGACATCAGGCGATGGGGACGACTACTCGTCGCATAATAGAAGTGAAAATGCATCACAGACGTTCGCAAACTATAGCAAGGCAAGATAAGCAAAAATTCAAACACAAAATGCCACCGCTGAAACACAGTGACTTCGTCGCTTTCAAAAAGAAAAGGAGAAGCATGCAATATCATTGTGACAGGACAGAAAAGGTTATTCTTTTTTATCCTATGCGGTGCGACAGTACATGACTGGCCTGCAAAAACTATAGAATAAAGCATCAAGTGCGTGTTTTCGAAGAATACTGGTTGGCCACGAGTCTTTCCCTTCTTTGTGCTTTTCAGTCAAGTCTGATTAGTTTGAACGACAGTGCGAATCTCTTTGGTCGCGTTTGCGGTAAGCTAAAAGATGTACATTTTTATCTACGTTACGCAATTCGCAGAGAGGCGCTGCAGCACGAACAATGCGATGTAGAAACGGTTTCGTGCAGGCAACACCCAGTCACACACGGTGAACAGTCGAACATCATGCGCTCTTATATTATCAAGTTTGTGTACCTTGACAGACCTATGAGCCGACTATACAAATGTTATGCAGGTATATGTGGTGTCCAAATCCACGCCCCAGCAGCGGCTTTTCTCTACGTAACAGAAACAGATCTCGAAGGCCGAGCTTTTACTGGTTGCACGTGCTGGGGCCAATTGCAGGAGCCGGAAACACGTCATAGACGCCATGTTTCGAACGTCACCTATTACGTATTGATTTGCTGTTTCATTACGCAGAACAAACTCGCACACACCGGCACCACAGTGTGGGTCAAATTGCCACTCCGTAGTGTATAAGCCGGTTTGGTGGGGCTTGAATTGCCTGCAGCGCGAGTAATGTAGCGGCCGTGGTGGCAATATTTTTTCTTCGCCCAACGAATAGTGATATGGTGAAGGAGGCGGCCTGAAGACGTTGCAACAACATAGATGACGTAAATGGACGAGTTTCATCCGTTATATGTATAAATTAAAACTAAATTCTGGAGTTTTACGCGCCCAAAACCAAGATCTGATTATGAGGCACGCCGTAGTGGGGGACCCTAGATTATTTTGACCACCTGGGGTTATTTAACATGCACCTCTATCTAAGCACACGAGGGCTTTGTATTTCGCCCCCATCGAAATGCTTACTTGCACCTTGCCAACTAGGGACGGGCGTCTTTATACGCGAATTTGCAAACCCATTTTCTGCACAAGTTCCTGCATAAGGAAGGAAGTTGCATACATTTAATTCTGTCTGAGCGGAAATCGGCATTCCTTTGCTGTGGTATACAGGGTGTTTCAGTTAACTTGGGCAAAACTTTAAAAATATGCAAATGCTACGTAGCTGGACAGAACCAAGCCGTCGCTTGAAGATACTCAGACTATTATGTTGTATTCCGCCTTGTAGAGCACTATGAAAAACTGCTGATATAGCTTTCTGTTGCTCAATACGTGCAACATAAAAGTGTTTTCCGAGCGTGAAGGATGCCCGCGAATACACGTCAAGTGCCTCGAGCGGCCAGTCTCGCGGCAATTTTGCGTGCATTCGCGGGCTTCTTTCGCGCTCGGAAAAACACTTTTATGTTGCACGTATTGAGCAACAGAAAGCTATATCAGTTGTTTTTCATAGTGCTCTACAATTTTCTCATTGACACTTTTCATCTAATTATAATAATTGAGAAGTTGATTAATTAATTAAGGCTAATTCTCTAATTAGGCGGAATACAACATAATAGTCTGAGTATCTTCAAGCGACGGCAAACATCATTACCTTGGTTCTGTCCAGCTATGTAGCATTTGCATATTTTTAAAGTTTGGCCAAAGCTAACTGAAACACCCGGTATATGATTCGTGCACTGTATAAATGCGGTACTGCGTTTGAGGTTGAAATTAATCTTTGTATTCATTCGTACTTTCTCACCGTGTGTCGAGTTAACTAAATATGATTTTAATAGAATCCCTTGTGAAGGTTTGTCGTGAGTGTTTCTTCTCATATGCCTGCCAGTCGCTGTACGTGTTGGCTCTTGCGCACTATTGTGCACGGCCACGTTGTCCTTCACAGTGAATACAGCCTGACCAAACTTGGGTCTTTCTTCTGCAAATCCTGAATACGGTCGCGCTGGGGAAATGGCGGCGCATTTTGTGACGGTTTCCAGGTAATTGTCGAAGAAAAAAAAAACGTTTAAAGGATATTTTGAACTATGGCCTACGTGCACGTGCAGCCCCGAATGCAGATAACGCATAAACTGCGCACAACAACAAACTAAAGAAGGGAGATAAAAATCTAAAAGCATCAGAACGTTCTCGGTAGTTCTACATCATGCCAGAGAGAGAGAGAGAGAGAGAGAGAGAGAGAGAGACGGAGGGAGGCACTCGATTATGCCAAGGGCAAAGTGGACTAGTAATTGCCAATATACTCCGTACCGGGCTCGCGCCTCACGCAGTGAGAGGTCAAGCGTGCATGCGCAACACTATTGTGCTTGAATTCGCAGATGATAAACATTCGCAGATGATAAACAATTCGCTAGGGACAAACAAATACATTGGCTTCGCCAAGTCGGAAGTTATTGAGAAAGTCACGTTGAATCTTTAAACAGCGCGGGCGTCTCGGCGTTGAATTAAGCATTCGCTGGCACGAAGCCCAGGAATACAGGCTCGTTGCCTAAGGACTGACCGACGCGAAGGCTGCCGAAGGAGCACGTGGTGGGGTGAAGCCCCGGCCGCCGCAAACAACGTCCGGCGCTTGATAATTTCCCCTCTCAAAAAAAAAAAAAAAAAAAAAAAAAGGGGGAGGGGAATGTATATACTGACGCGTATACTATGCCCGGGGATAAACATGACATGAACTGCGGAAAAGCGGCGGAAGAAGATGGAATAACTGCACATTTAATCAAAGATGGAGGAGATACCATGCTCGAAAAGCTTGCAGCCCTTTATACGCAATGCCTCAAGACTTCAAGTGTACCTAAGAGCTGGAAGAATGCCAACATTATACTTATCCATAAGACGGGAGACGTTAAAGAATTGAAGAATTACAGACCCATTAGCTTGCTTTGAGTATTGCATAAAATATTCACCAAGATAATTTCCATTAGAATCAGGGCAACAGGCGTTACCAAATCAAGATTGGGAGCTTACCAGTGTCGTTGAGAAGAAAAGTATCCAATCATTGCATTCTACTGGTGCTAACATATGGGGCAGAAACTTGGAGGTTAACAAAGAAGCTCGAGAACAAGTTAAGGACCGCGCAAAGAGCGATGGAACGACAAAAATGCTTGGCGTAACGTTAAGAGAAAGGAAGAGAGCGGTGTACGTGGACCTGAGAGCAAAGGGGGGTAGCCGATATACTAGTTGACATTAACAGAAATAAAATGGAGCTCGGCGGGCCATGTAATGCGTAGGATGGATAACCGGTGAACCATTAGAGTTACAGAATGGATACCAAGAGAAGGGAAGCGCAGTCGAGGACGGCAGAAAACTATAGGTGGGTTGATGGATTTCGGAAATTTGCTGGCGCAAGAGGGGTAATTTTAGATCGCGGCCTTCGTTCTGCAGTGGACATAAATATAGGCTGATGATGATGATGAAGCAGACGAGATCTCGTGGAAGGCTGCCATAACTTGCTTCTCGCAGCGGCGCGGCCTATGCTCATAAGTGAGAAAGTAGCGCAAAGCTCTAAGGTCGAAAACCTATACACACCTGGAGGAATCAAAAGCAATTCTCTACGTCGGCGTGAAATGTATACGGGCGTGAAATTTCTTGGGGCAAACCAGACCAATGACAAGGCCGCGTTTCCTCGCATTCACTCCAGAAGAGAAGTTTGGCTACGACAGCAGCGATGCCGTCCGCACACACGCGTTAACCGAGTTGTACGATTAAAAATTAAAATTAAATAATGGGGTTTTACTTGCCAGAACCACGACCTGATTATGAGGCACGCCGTAGTGGAGGACTCCGGAAATTTGGACCACCTGGGGTTCTTTAACGTGCACCTAAATCTAAGTACACGGATGTTTTCGCATTTCGCCCCCATCGAAATACGGCCGCCGTGGCCGGGTTTCGATCCCGCGACCTCGTGCTCAGCCGCCCAACATCATAGCCACTGAGCAACCACGGCGGGTAGTTGTACGATTAGGTGCACCATTAGCTCGTTCCGTGTGATTGCATACATGCGTGGCTGCTTGGTGATGCTTCATATAGTCTCACCTCTAATGCATGCGGCAAACGAAGGCAATATATTACACTTTTTATTTGCATTAAATAAAAGTACATCGATGTTGGCGCCTCTCAGCGGCGCGAGCTACTCGCTCCGCTGTGCCGGAATGCGAAAAAAAAAAAAAAAAAAAAAAAAAAAACGGAAGGAAGAACGAACTACGAAGCGAAAGCTGTGTAGTTCGTTAAATCCCATGAAAGAGTTCATGCGATCAGCTCATAAACACTTCACGTTCGTGAAATGAGTTACGACATAGTTGTCGCACTATAGAACACAGTTCGGCAGGTGTGAGGGTGGCCAATTCGAGACGGCACCGGCTATTGGTGAATGCGGCGTTCAGATGAATCCGACGGGGCTACATTGTGTCAAGGTGACGGGGAAGCTGACGTGGAAGTCTTGATTTTAAGACGGGGTCAATTAAGTGATAACTGTGGAGCGTTAGAAACCATGGAACACACTTTGTTGGAATGCAACAGTTACAGAGTCTAAAGGACGTGTTATTTTAGCAGAGTGGGATGTACTTCCCTAAGAATCACTAGATCTAAGAAGCAGGTTCCGTGCCTTCTCCTTTAAAGCGATATCAAACTTTATATATGTTATATTCCTTCAAGACATAGGCTTAAAACACAAGTTATAACCTATTTACACCAATATCATGACCTCTGTCTCACCTATTTATACTATGATCATCTACGTATGCTCGTGCCGTTGTTCTTGCCCTTTTCCCGCCCTCCTCCAACGAGACCGTTTTTTTGCCCCCACTCGTCCTCAAGATCAACGACCTCGATGGTCCAAATAAATGTTTTCTCTCTCTCTCTGTCCCCGATCCCCTTTCCTACGCACAGAAACATGTAGGCGCTTACATATACCGCCAGCAGAATTCTGTTTTCAATTTAAGGTCTCTCTGTCTCTCTATTACTACTACTTACTACTGCTCTCTGTCTCGGCAGGTGCGGTACAATAAAGCAAAGAAAGGCAGGATACGAGCAGCATGGCTTGATAAATAGCTATGCTAACACGATATGTATCTCTAACACGTTTTGCAGTGTCGTTGAGCGGAATAAGGGCGGAAAGAAACGATGTGGACCGGACAGAGCGTTCTGTCAACGACGACGGCAGCCGGCGTATACCCAAAAACACTTACCCTACAAACTAAGTCGATTCGGACTCTGTGCGCAGTTATTCTAAGAGTAGCGAAGAGTATGCTTGACTAACTGTTTGTAAGAGAAGGTGGCAGCGAATCGCGATGTTGGAGATATCATTAGTGCAGTGGCAAACTGCTCTTACACGAACGAAAAGGTTCGCTGATTCGGCCTTCAGTTCCTTCAAGAGATCGTATTACACGCACAGCATGTATTTTGTGATTTTTTTATATGTAGTTTATTTCAGGTCAAAGCAGTGGCCGAACTACTCGGTGCAGCCGAAGTTACGTAGCAACGCCGCACAACTGAATTACTTGTAACTTTAGTTATGACCCTTACATGTGCGAGCTTCGAGATGTTACGGCGCTTGTAGTCAAAATGCCTTGCGTCCGCAAATTGAGGCAAAAAAAAAAAAAAGCGAAGGTGTGGTTGTAAAAAAAATATCCGAGAATAAGTATACTCAACGAAAAGAAAAATATATGTCGGGCAAATTTTTTCGGCAATAGGGGGTAAACACCAGGCCACCAAGTGGAAGTGAGCCTCGCCCCAAGTCACCAATGGTTTCGTTTGGAATTTGTACAGACAAGCTCTTTTCATATGTGAACAATAGGTGTACATTTCATTTGCTTTACACCCCTTGTGTGACACCACCGCAGCCTGTCTGCTCTGACCGCGCTTTCAAAAGAAGGCGAGTTGTGCCTTCAAAACATGGCACGTGTACGCACAATGGTGGCTGGGCCAAGAATCCGGCAGTTGTAGGCTTAGCGAACAGCCAATAATAAAGCAGTTAATGAAAAGGTGTGACTGCGAATAAAAGAGTTGTGTAATTGAGCTGCGCAAGACAAAATAAATGGACGGTGAAAGTTAAAAGAAAAAATAAGATTGATTACAAAATTTAGAATAATTACAATAGAAATAGTAAGGAAAGTAGGAATCAGCATCGTATGCGTCTTGTTGCTTGGATGAAAATACTCATCGCGTCAAACACGCCCCTGTGACAAACCAATCGAGGCCCCGGAAGAGTCGCGTGCCAAACTTCTTCCTCATCCTGTATCCCTGCTCTGAGCCAATAAATGACGCTTGTCTGCCTCTCATTCAGTGTTGGCAAAAAGAAAAAAAAAGAGGTTTGTCTGGTATGTTGCCTGTCGGCAACACTCATCTATAACGGGTTAAATAAGACGTAGAGGCTATCTGTTCGAGAAACGCAAGTACTCATCCAAAAAACTATCCGTGCGATGAGGAATGCGGCGGCGCAAGGCATCGTGTTATATATGGCATCGCAGGGACCACACCGACGCAACAACGGAGATTCATCGGTGCATGTGTATGGGTGCCTTTCTACGGCAGCGCCAACACCGTAACGCCACCGTTTGTGTGCACGCGCGCACAAACAAGCAAACAGATACACAAAGCCGAACTAGTCACGGGGCAGGGTCGCACGTGAACTACCGAACGAGTGCACTGGTCACCGAGAAACAGCGCCGTGTAGCGCGGACCAAGTCAAGCGCCGTCGCCTGCACCCGTTCGCAACCACGCGACGTCGCGCACGAGCGCACCCGCCGCGCAAAGGGACTTTCCACGGTGTGTGAGGAGGCCCACTTGCAGCCACTGCCGCTCCAAGGACCTCCGTCGGAACAGCATCGCGGGGCGCGCGCGCTCCAGAGCGGCCGAAAACGGTGTCACGGCTGCCGCGCGCGTGGACCGTGCGGGATGGCCGCGTGTGCTAAGCGCATCGCGGTTTGCAGCGACGAACGGGGGCAGCATCGCCGGGTAGACTTGCCGCTCGCAGACGCAGGGGAAACCGGATAGATACTCCCAACATCCCCGTAACAATATAGAGAGTTTTAGAATAGGGGCCCCAAACGTTTTGGGGCCCCAAAGAAATAGCGTCGACACCACTGCGCATGCGCGAGACGCTAAGTGCGTTTGGGTTTTGCGTTGGGCACGCTATTTCGCCGATTTAGCGGGAGCCCCAAAAGCAGCCCCAAAAGTTTTACGTCAACAAACATGGCGGCACCCATCGAAGCGGCGGCTCTCCGAGTACCAAACTCGGCTTGATTCGTGGTAACGCGTGAAGTTAGTAAGCTAGGAGAAGTGACTGCGGTTATCGCTTTCTCTCAACTAACGTGTGTAATGAAGATTGATTCATTAGACGCCGCTGATTCTGAATTCGATTGTCGATTTCATGGCTCGTAGGCCTAACGTGGATTAGCTTGGCTGGTGAAGGCACGTCAAGTTGGTTACTCAAAATTAGGCGCAATAAATCTCTTGCTGCTAATAGAATAACACCTTAATTGCAATTAAACGCAAAACCACGAAAGTCAAAATTACTCTTCCTATCATAAAATGGTATAGTTTATTTTAATATTTATAATAGCTTTTCTTTGGCACCGTAGTGGCGCTGCAAGCGCAAGACGGTATTCGCAAACGCAAAGCCCTATTCTAAAACTCATCGCTCTTGCATGCCCCAACGCTAACACCCGCAAAGCTCTTTGGGGCCCCAAACTTTTGGGGCCCCTATTCTAAAACTCTCTTATGTCTCGAACACGGGGCTTCATCGCAGAGCGACACTGAATGAAGCGCCAGTCACGCTTCTTCGACCGTTAAGTGGCTCTACGTATCAGCAATCTCCACTTGGCACAGAGAACACGCACAGGAGAAATTCGGTAGAGAGATGTTAAGAATAAAGCCAAAAATAGAGAAGTAGAAGCTGCGTTTTTTGACTTTTTAATGCGAAATATTCTTTGCCTCTTATCAGGCACCTGTCTAAGCTCCTGTCTCGAGGCGTTTGGCGTTCTAATTTACTTAGAAGTTTAAGGAGCGAAGTGAATACTGCGGAATGCAGTGATAAATACGCCGCATTTTCTTCCTAATACGGCCGCAGCAACACACGACGCGCGCCGCTTGTGACAGGCCTTAGGGTGCCTCGATGCGAGGCACCCTAACAGGCCTCCGATCGCAGTGCCACTCTTGTCAAGAAGTGGAGAAGCCCTGAACTACGCTTCAAGGAGTACTGACACAAAAATCTCAAGTCGAGATAACTCGTGAGATCGATTTAGGTGGACACACACACATTGTCTACAAAATATCAGCGGCGAATATAGCTTAGAACATATTTAAAATAAATTTTAAAAGTATACGTGCGCGCACACAACCGCAAAGCGCAGCACCTCACGACATTGACATCAAGGAAGGATTGTAAATAACCGAGAAAACGCTACGTCACGAGTTTGCGCTGCCGTCGGGGCGGTGCTGGCGAGCAAGTTTCTAACCGCTACGATCGTCCCGGTGCTTTTTTTTTTTTTTTTCCCTCCCTGGTCGAGACGCTGGCCCCTTTCGCTGCTGACGGCGGCACAAAAATCGGCTTAATTGTTTCTAACACGATTTTAACTCCTAAAGTAAAGTGACCTCGAAAGTGTATATGTTATGAAACGTTGTGCGATAGGTTAATCGTTGGCGTGATTTTGGCTCGCAAGCGGTCAGCGCAGCGGCCGCAGCAATCGTCTCTAGGAAGCGGCTCGCCTTGCTAACGTGTTTTCTCATCGCTACCAACGACATCGGCAAAACTAATTGTACTGCCAGTTATGAGCGTCATAAATGTGCAGACTTTGATTGTGTTGGCGAATATAGGTGCGTTATTACGAGCTGCGGACGGATCGCAAGGGCCGTCGGCCCCGGATCAGATGGCCAGCGAGCTAGGCCTATACCGTTTCCCAGCTATCGCCAGCTCGCCTGGAATGCTCGTTCGCTACCGTCGGCGTCGATAAGCGGCAGGAGTGGTCGCAGTTCGTGCGCGCTACTGGACGCTTAGAATGGACCCCGTTGATGAGCAGCCACATTTGCTCGCTTCATTACGAGGCGCGCCGAGCTTAGAGCAGTCCGATGATCTTCCACCAAGACTTTGTAGCCCCAAGCCTGATGCTGTGCTGACTTTTACCTCGCCTTGTGTCCCGTTCCGGAATATACTTCATTCCCAAAGCGCCCTCGACGAATGGTTCATACTACTTGTAGCGGTGCGTATACGCATATTCATATGGCTGTCGCTGGCCGCACTTTCCGAGTCGCTGCTTTGTAGTGGATCGAATTAAAAGTGGTTGGCCACGTCTAATACGGTGGCGACTCCCGCCTGGAGGAAATAGTCGCCGCTGGACGACGAAAACGAGGACGACAATGATGGCGAGGATAGCGAAGACATGGCAAATCACGTGCAGGCGTAGCAGACGAACTATAGCAAAACGAAGCTCGCGCGCCGGCGCGCACGCTGGCTGCACGTCAGAGCATACGTCATGGCTTGTTGCGATCACGTGCCCACTTTGTTTACAATCCTTCTCCCGTCTCGTTGTTCTCTGAAACTGAAACTCGGACTGGTCGCTACAAAAAAGACTCCAAATAATTACCTGTCGCGCTCTAAAGCAAATGAGGTTTCGCGCCGTGATTACTGGGTCATTAGCTACTTATTAAAGCAGAAAAAACAAGATCGAAAATTTTTGTGTCAGTACTACTTTAAAGCCCGGCAGACGGCGCACCTACCCATCTATGCCACTGTAGCTCATACCCACGGGGCGGATTGGCCACACTGTAGGAAATAAGTACATACAACAAAAACGAAATAAAAAATAGTGAGAAAAGAAGATGCGCAACTTAATTGCACAATAAAAAAAAACTTTGATAGGGCACAACTCGTCTTTTCTTTCCTTTCTCTACCGGATTGCACTTCCTCTTCTTCGAAAATCAAGCGAACGTGCCGTGACACGGGACACGGCGTCTCTGAGCAGGTCAAAGCCACGTCAGCGGATCAAAGTTGAGCCACGTCAAAGCTTGCCGATCCGGCCAAGGAGGGCAGCTACCATTTCCATCCAGCCTCCATCTGCCAGCACAGCGGCTTTCCAGAGCTTGAAGCCATGAACCATGGACAGGCCGAAGTCGGGGAGTCCCTGAACGCCCGGCCGAAATCTTCGGGTGATGCTCCAGCCACCATCCGCGTGCGGCCGCCTACTAGCCCATTCTCGACTCCCGAACAGGATGACATTGACGTTCGCCGTGCCATCGTGTCCTGGGCCATCGAACAGCTCGACCGAGCACAGCCGTGGGAACAGTTCGCGGACACCACCAAGTTTTCGATTCCGAAGTCGGCCCAGGAGGTAACCAACCGGATGCAATGGAACTTGGAGCGCTTCCGCAGTAACTACGGCGTACTTTTCGTCGTCATCCTGGCTGGCTTCATCATGTCCAGCATGGCACTCGTGGTGAGCGTCACGGTAGTTGGTGCAGTGTGTGCTGCGTTTAAGCTGCACCAGGAAGAAGAGGTTGCGGCCGTGTGGGGCACAGGCTTGATGCTGAGCATGAACCACAGGCTGGTCGTGGCCGCACTGGTGGCCTTGCCTCTCCTGCAGGCCGCGGACATCTGGTACGCCATCATGTGGTCCTTTGCTTCCATCGTGGCCATCGGCGCTGTGCATGCCACTTTGTATGCCGGTTCCCCCAACAAGCCGTTCGCCGAAAAACTCCCGGGCAATCCAGCGGAAGGTGATATCAGCGGTCACCTTTAAGTGACATTTCTGTCTTGAGTTCAAGATATTTTGTTTGTGACTTTTTTTTTCGCCAGTGTGTCGGGTGGGTGCATATTTTTCTTCTGTCTCTCTTTTTTTTAATGACAAGAACGATGTGCTGCTTCCGTGGTGAAGAGTCGGACACTTCTCAGTTTATCCCGCGTCGAGCAATGTATTTGGTACGGCTGAGGCCATGGGTTTCCAAAATTCCAATTCCAACCAAAGCATCCGAAAGCGTCGCCAGACCCTGCCGATAAAGCTCGTGCCGGGGGGCACATCTTGAGTGACTTTTACCATTTGAACCACTTCCCCCTCCCCCCCCCCCCTTTTTTTATGTATAGCATGAAGTACTGCCAAAAAAGTTGAGAGAGCTGGGCTGGAATAAAATGTGTGACCTTGTTTAACCTTAGTTCTCGTTTCTCAACGGATGTTAGCGGATTTCGAGTGTAGTATGCAAAGGGAATACAGCTTCGCAAAAAGAAAAAGTTCACCGGAGCGTGGTATCTGCGCTCTTTGGTGCTATGTACACGTAGATCGCACGTTGGAATCAGCTAGCGCAAGACAGGGGTAATTGGAGATCGCAGGGAGAGGCCTTCGTCCTGCAGTGGACATAAAATATAGGCTGAAGATGATGATGATGATGATGACACGTAGACACGTATTTTAACCTATCTTAAGCTCTTCATCATTTAACTATCTTTAACTGTCTACTGCAAAGCCGATCGTGCAATCTTCCCCCGCATTAATCTTCTTACGAACAGTTTTTAGCGCATGCGCTAAAACTGTTCAGGAGGGCGCAGCGTTCTTGCAAGAATGCTGCGCGAACACGGGCACAAGTAAAAGAAAAGGCTGTGTGGGCGCAAATTGTACTTAAACGCCACACAACGATGCATGTTATCAGGTGGTGGCAGCAATGAGCAGGTTGACACGCAGAGGAGGCACGCGAAGCCAAAAGCAGACTGTTTATTAGGCTAACTTGTGCCGATCCTTCTGCATCGTCAATGAGGGTTCATGGTCGCCGTAGAAATCGCCTTGATTAAATCGCTGCTGAACCCGACGCATGCACCCGACGCATGCAGGTCGAATCACTCTTTCCAGGCAGGCGAAGATGTCAGCAGCCATGCGCCGAATCAGGCCATGCGCGCGCGAAGGCTGTCTCGTATACTTTCTATAGCTGATCGTTAACGGCCTACGCGACCCGAGTGCGTTTACGTGGGCCACATGGTCCAGGATGAGAAAGCGTACCGCGTAACACGTTATGAAAAGGCGTAACTCAGCCTCACCGGACGTTCGCCCTACCAGACTGGTAAATTTGAGCCAAACAAGCAGTCTCGCGATTCGTCCTGGTCAGCTCGTACCCGAACGCCCTGATTTGTCGTCATGCATTCAGAATCAACGGGTGGAGATCGTGTTTACTACAAAGAGCATGGCGGCGAGCCATCATGGTGATATGAAGGCATCGTCCTGCTAAAAGCGGCTACAACAATGAAGGAAAATTTGGGTTCGTATTAATTCACCGAAAAGTTATTACTCTATAATTGTTCGTATACGAGCAGATTGCAGCCAATCATGCTGTCGGGCATATTGGCGATGGTGGCTGACCGATGACAAACAGAATTTATACGAACGAAAAGCTTTGCGAATTTTGTCCATAATATTGCGAGCACGCATTGCGTTGGAGTGGAAAGCCGCGGCGAATGCAGACCACACGCTTAAATTGAAGCAAAATGCAAGCGTGGCAATATGTACTTACGTGTAGCTTTAGCATGATACCCGTGTAGCTTCAGGCATTAATGAAAAAGAAAGCGGATCTAGCTACCCGCAGAGGCCTGCATTTAAGAACATTCAGGCGAATATTCTTAAGAAGATCCGACGCATCAACAATGGCTAAGAAATACGCGCACGCGGATAAGAATCGCCTGTGGAGTCTGCCATTTCATCAGCATCACTTTCTCCACTCAAGTGACCTATAGTATTAAAAATCAAGACTTCCACATCAGCTACCTCGTCACCGTATAGTCAATATTTCTTGTATTTTTTTTTTATTCGGAAGGCTGTCCTTAAGCATAGTACAATTTATTTTAAAAAGTACAAAATTGTTGCGTGAGCGTTGCTTGCTTGAGCCGCGTAGCTTCAGAAGTGGAGGACGCTTAATTAAGCGTCGTCTTTAAGAGTGGAACGCGATAGCATTCAAAGATGCCTGGCTGCTCATCAGGCTTTTTTCTCGTATATTCAAATTACAATCCGGCGCTATCATGTCTGTAGGTTGTAGTTCAGTCGTACTGAACCTTGAGAAATTTACTTTGAGAAATTCAATTTTTGTTCACTAACCCCTTGCGTCACGCGGAGGGCCTGTGTGGTCGGGGTGTTTCGGGATGAATTACTCCGCCACGGACGTCACGGACGCCGATACTTACGCCGAAGCCGAAATTTTCTGCGACACGGGGCCCTTGACGCTATCGTGTTAAAATGGCGTCGCACGTATACGAACAAGTTTGCTGCGTGCATAAAGTCAAGTAAGGACCGGTAAAACGGCCCATGTATCCAATGTTGCAAGTCAGGAGGGCGAGACAATGTACCTTGGGCTTCGTCTCAACACCGCATTCGTAGCTACCTGTGCCGTCTTGGACTGACCGATCCTTATTATGGTTAACTGTGGTGCTTTATGAATTGTGGCCCACATATCGTTGGTTGACATACCGAGATGACAGTATTTGCCAGTTCAATAGAATTGGTCCTGCTTCCTAAGAACTAGTAGAGTTAGGAAGCGTATACTAGGCTTCTTGTTCTTCTTGGTCTTCTTGTTCAAACCAGCGTCAAGCTTGAGAGGTTCTTTTCGCATTCCTACAAGACATTGGTTTAATTGACAAGCTTTAGCATACTGATACGGAACAACCGATCCAGCACGATCACCTTTGCCTCACCTGTATAAACCACGATCATAATGTGACACTTTTGCGTGCGTTCGAGGTTTACGCCTTAACAGAATGTGGGGGCATCCAAGACGGGTGAAGAGAAAGATGACGTGCGGCTGGCTAGCTGAATCTCGACAGACAACACGAATGCTAAAAGTTTTGTTTGATTATGCGCCTCAAGACCTATTAAATGTAGTAAATTTTTCTCTAAAAAAGTTCCTGGATTCCAAGAGAGTGGAGGGTAGCTAACATTATTCCACTGTTGAAGAAAAAAGCAGCTGGACTTAACCTAGACAACATAAGGCCAATTTCTCTTACTTCCAATATCGTAAAATTAATAGAAAGGATTGTTCATGGGCGCATAACACATTGTATGCAGGACGATACAATTCTCAGTCCTTGTCAGATTGGATGTCGTCCCGGGCACTCGATATGGTGCGCTCATGTAGATCTAGAGAGCCGCATTAAACTAGCTCGTTGCAAACGAGAGTATGCAGCTTTGGTGACGCTGGATGTGGCAAAAGCATACGACACTGTCGAATACCTAATTCTATTCAACAAACTGAAGTCTACGAATTTACCGAAATATATTACCGCATGGATATATGAATTTATGAGAGATAGAGAATTTTATTATCAACACGGCATTTCGACGTGTAAATACAAGCAAACAAGAGGCGTACCACAGGGTGCCGTTCTTTCACCGGTTTTCTTTAACGTTTTGCTAAGCACAATTCCTTTGTCCAGGGAAGTGAACGTTTATGTTTATGCGGACGATATCGCATTTTTTACATCTGCAACTAATGTACACTCACTGCACCAGTCGTTGCAGAGTTACCTAGAAAGGCTTGAGACATGGCTAGATGAGTTATATGTATGTCATTAAATGTTAATAAAACTGCTGTACTAGTTTTCCCGTTAACTGCACCAGTGCATATATCCCTCCAATATCACCAAGAAACCATTCCTCAAATTTACTCGGTGAAATACCTTGGTGTCATATACGATGGGAAGCTTGTCTGGCGCACTCACATTGAACATATCGCAACAAAGGCAGAACGTGCCGTAGCTATGCTCCACCGGCTCAGTCACCGTCGCTCTGGACTACGCTGAGATACTTTAATGATGATATATGAAATGTATATTCGGCCCATATTAGAATTCGGTTGCTTGTTATTTTCCGGTGGTCCCACCTATAAAATTAAACCTCTGATACTATTAGAAAGAAAATCTCTACGATTATGCCTTGGGCTACCCAGATTCGTTGACAACACTGTGCTATATCAGGAAGCTAATATACCCACTCTAGATTGTAGATTCCACATGCTTACGGTTCAGACTTTTTTTAAATTTTGAGTTTTGAAGGAGGCGTGCACAATACATATTTTTCACTAAACCGTCTGAGTTTTTTAACGTATCGTGGTCGCGATTACACAGTCCTCAGATAATATTTGTGCACGCACAGTTACAACAATTGAATGTGTCGTTACGTCAAGTTTGCCATTCGAATAATGCCTTAACAGACCTCAAAATTGAATTCGAGGACATATTTCCAACTCATGCTAAACTATTGCCTAGCAGGCATTTAGATAATATATTAAAAGACCAGCTAAACCAGCGAGCTACTGACACCATAACAGCTACCGACGCTTTCGTGTGCAATGAGAAGGCAGGAGTGGGGATCCTCTCAGAATCTCTTCAATGGTCTTACTCTCTTCGCCTTCCCGACTTCACACCCATTTTTCAGACAGAACTAATAACGATTATATTAGCCCTACGAAAAATTCCTCAAAACGATTCATCAGCTGTTATTGTGACTGACTCACTGTCCATCTGCACAGCACTTACAGCCTCGTCAAATTCAAAAATTTTGAAAACATTTTGTTCAATGGTTCCTTCGTACTTGCGGCAAGTATACTTGCTTTGGGTACCGGGACATCGAGGTTTGCCCTTGAATGAAATGGCTGATTCACTCGCACGAGCATCACTTAATGGCCCTGTCATATCTGTTTTGCCGACATCAGCTTATGTCACCGCGGCTAGGTACAGAAATTTCTCTATATCGCAAAATTCCGCAAAATCGCTTTTAACATCGTCCTCTGATTTCCACCACCTTTGCTTCTCATGGAATAATAATTGGTGTACATCAAGGCAACTCGAAGTTTCCATTACAAAATTGAGATGCCGTATACCGCCTCTAAATTTTTACTTACACAGGTCTGGTCTCGCTGTGTCCCCTTTATGCTCTTTTTGCAATGAATTCGAATCCATAGAGCATTTTTTCCTTTCGTGCCGCCGATTTTTAAGATTCTCCCCTTGGTTTTCGAAATTGCATTTCGAAAACTTGGCCTATTATTAACCTCACCAACCATTCTCTCCTTTGGGGCGACATCACTGGGACAAAGTCACAGGGATGCTTTTCTTGCAGTTTACAATTTCGTTAGAGATACAAAAAGATTACCTTGCTGAATTTCTAGAATTATGAATTATTCCTATTATTTCACTTCTTCATGACAAAATTGCTTTATCTCAAAATTAAGAATTAACATTAGGTTTTCGTTAAATTTTCAAAAAACATAGTTGAAACCACCTGCTTCTTGGCCCATCCCCCGTAGTGGGTATGTGCCAAAGTTTAGGTAACAAGACAAGACAAGGCATTCAGCTGATCAAGGCCGTCGCGACTAACTCTGCCTGGCTGGCTGCTCAATGTGCCTTTCGCGGGCGTAACAATATGTTTTCTCACCTTATTTTATTTTCCCCAGCCTCCCCCTCCTATGGTCTTTGTCATCCCTCTCTCGCGCAGAATAGCATGTCGGCGAACACATACACTCCCACAGAATTCTCTGCATTTAATTAAACACCTTTCTCTTTCCCTCTCGAGCATGATATGACAGACAGCGACGCCGGAGACGTAAGTACTCATAGACGGCGCGTAACCATAGACAGCAACGCACGGACACATGCAGTGACTGCAGCAATGGCCAGTAAACTGGAACTCGGTACGTGTAAAAGATCCAGTAACCGTCACGCAACTCCGTCCGTCCGCCCCCCCCCTTTTTTCTTTTTTCTTCCAAACAACGAAAAAGACGGGAGGGGGCGCAACTCATGTGCCGGGCGCGTGCCTTGGCGCATTCTTCACACGGCGCTGGCGCGCGTCCTCCGCGCAGGCCCCATCGCCGGCGGCCCATTGGTAACATCATTGGAAGCGCGAACGATTCCGTGACGGGGGCCCGCTCTGGCCGCGTCGGCCAGCGCGGTCTCTCCTTGGAGGAAAGTATTTATCGCCAACAGGCCAACCGATTGCGCAACCACGCGTGCCCGGCAGGCTTCCAAACGCGACGGCTGTCGCCGCGGTCGAGGTCAGCCGGCCGCCCAGCCGCAACGCACGCCGCGTGTTTCAGGAAGCAGCAGCCGGGGGGCAATACTTTCGCCCGACGCAGAGTGCACCGCCCACTCCGGTGGCGGCGAACGGACAGCGCGGATCACTTGCCTGCCCGTTTACGCACTCTGGCCAACAACGGCGCCACGGTCACCAGCGAGTGAATCGGCGGTTCGAGGAGGACAGATCTGGCAGAGAAAGAACCATTACGCCAACTGTATCTCGCTGCAGCATTGTCGGCTACTGAAAGATGTGGCGTCGACGGAAAAAAAGAACCGGAAACGCGCAAGCATACTGGAATGAGTTGGTTTTCTCCCCCGTGACGCATCGCGTACAGCGAAGTACAAATGTACGCCGAGAGAAACTTGAATGACGGTTAAAGGGAAAACCAGATATGGCTCATAGGCGCATTAGACATCTGCCCGCCCGCACATTTTTTATCTATTACAAGTTATAAGGCACGCGTACACTTCGTCGTAAAATATTACGAACAGGTCTGTCTGCCAACATGCGCGCAGGAAAATGTCAAAGCTAGTGGCGTTTTCCCGTCCTTATTCTGGTAATGCGAGGGGTCGAAGAAAAGCAGGAATGGGGATAGAGCTGCTTTTTTTTTTTCTTCTCGTTTCTGTAGCAAAAAGAGAAACGGTGGGCGGTATGAATATTTATCGAATAATCTGAAGCACAGTGAGGTAAATCATGTATAACTGAGGCTGGAGTCACTTTGTGAGTAGAACTCCAACAAGTGAAATGGATTCACAAGAAGACGAAGGAAGCTTGAGGCTTCCCTTATTCACCCACTTTTGATCGCTTTATGTGTAGAAACATTCATTTCACATATCCCTTTACCCAATTGGTGCAATATTTTTGATGTCAGCTCGAGAGGTGCATCTCCACCACTTTCCCATCCGAGGATCAACGTCGACATTCATCGCTTAGCGAGGGAAACTGGGTGGGATGAAAACAGACAGGGAGGACGGTTCAGGCAGAGTCCTCATTTACCGAGACACATCAAAAGCTAGCTTCGAAGGCAAAATTGAATGCCTTGCTTTGTTTCTCCATAGATATCTTTGTGGATACGAAAAACAGAATTTCTCTTGAACGAGTGCGAAGGTATACGTGGGCTTAGAGATTGGAAACTCTGCGCAGCATTCATGAATAGCTAATCTGTAGTACTTACGTATCGAGGCATTAACAATCCTTATTATCATACTTTTACGCTGGGTGGCAAAAAACGTGAGCCTGAATAGCTAGAATAATTTACGTTAGCATGTGTTCCCTGTAAAAGGCCTGGCTATCAGTCTCATATGCTGCGACTTTGCGGGGACTGAGCATGTGGCTGCACGACACCTAAAGCATGACTGAAGATTATTTTCAGAAAAGTCATTTGATGTGGTGGAAAATCTGGACGTAATAAAACCTGTATTTGCAACCGGGTAGCAAATTATTAATTTTCAAAGTGTCCATGGGCGTTCCAGTTAACTTTTTGAGGAAAACGCTGTTTTATAAATTGAAGCACAAAAGTAACTGGAACACCAATGCATTTCGTCAGACACTTTGAAAATTAATATCAAGAAACTGGTTCAGTCTTGAGAATTCGTTCAATGTGGATACACCTTGCGAACTCAGCGGCTATAATTCGTAGATTGAAAGATGTGCCGTAAAATAATTAATTATAAATTAGCGTAATAATATTAATTACTCAATTAGGCGTTTTGGTTTCTCGTGGAAGTAATGGCCACCTCATCGAGTAGTTTAGATCAAGGATTATACTTGTGCTATCTGCCACAGGCAATTTTTTAAATTTTGGTGCAGCTAAAATGAAACACCCTGTATAATCTACTTGTGGCATGCCTTGCCACCATTCAGTGTGTCTAAATGCGCCGATACGTCTGACCAATCGCTTTTACCGTGGCGAACCTCCCATGGTAAGTTTAGCATATAGAAAACAAACTACACTGGCAAGAACTGCTCCGCAAATCTAAACTGCCGACAAGCGCTCAGATACAAAAACGCTCGCGTAATTAAATCTAGGTTCAAGTTAAAGAACTCCAGTTGGTAAAAATTATTCCGGAGTACCTCCTATACGGTGTGCCTCAAAACCACCACATGGTCATGGTTTTGGCACGCAAAACCCAAGATTTTAATATACGACACGAACATTTTGCCTTGACCAGTGGAAACATGTTCTTGCGTAAATACTGGTATGCAATTTCTTTTACTTGCCAAAATTTACGAAAATTTCACATATATGATTATGATAGAGTAAGTCTCCTCAGCACTCGCATCATGTGTCCTCTAATCTTGTCCGAAATTTTACGCCGTTTGTCGGCGCTGTAACTCTCCTAGCGTGCCCCGCAGATACGCGAGGGAGATAGCCGTGGAGTCGAAGCGGTTACGTGCATTGCTCAAGTGGGAACATGGCACGTGTGAATACAAGTAGTCTGCGCATTGTCACGGCGCCTACCCGACCATTTCTCTAGCTCTTATCATTCGCCCCTATTGCCTCCTCCCATATAGCGCGGAGGCTATTTTTGGTTAACCTTCATTCTCACAGTGCTTATCTCTCTTTCTCTCTCATTGCAGGCCAGATCGTTTTTTTTTCTTTCGTTTCTCTTTTTGAAGCACTGCACCGAACATGCCAAGAGACACAGCATACTAAACTTCAATTTAAGGGCAACAATATGGAACGGGCAGCAACTAAGTTACGTCATTATTCGAGGTCGACGCAATCGAGAATTAGCATTGATTGCGACCTCTATGTACACAATACGTCGCTGAATGTTTGTTCATTTCTGTTTATTTCAATACCCTAAGGGCCCTTAATGGCCATTACATAGGCGGGGACTAAAGTGAATACATGCATGCGATTTCAAAACATTCAAAACCGGAGACAAAAAGAGTAAGGTTTCAATAAAGAACAAAGAAAATAACACAAGGTACAATTAAAACGATGTTGTCCAAAATAACACTTTGGTTGCATGAATTTTTTGTTCTTTGCACGAAATATAATGATGACGTGTGCAGGCCAGTTTGATAAGAGGCAATAAAGCAGTGCAAATCCTGATAAAATGATTATTGTAAAGAATACTAAAGATTCAGTGTACAAGGACAGTAAACGAGAAGAAAACGTAAGCAAAAATAAACGAATCGTGTTTTTTTTTTTCACTTTGTAAATAGCCTAGCATCGTCGAGGAAATGATGGATTTGTTATGTTAGCGCTGTTTGACGAAAGCGAGTTCCAATCGGCTATGCACTGCGCCAAAGGCGAATGCTGCAGGATATTTCTTCGCCCCCCCCCCCCCCCCCCCAAAAAAAAAAAAATGCGATGTAACTTTTTTAGCCATAGCCAAGGGCACACCACGCTCACACGCAAAATGGGTCTGTCTATGAAAGCCTATACAGTGTTCGTTGATGCAAACGCACGAATAGCGCCTTTCTCGCCTTCAAAAAAGTGTCCCTTCGACATTCAGGAATAAACATGTAGGACAGTTACGATTGGCCAGCAACAACTTAGTTTTTTTCGTTTGTTAATATATATATATATATATATATATATATATATATTACTGAACCTTCGGCAGATACCGTATGCGGCCATGCATATACAGGGTGTCCCACGTAATTTTAGCCAAACTTTAAAAATATGCAAATGCCACCTAGCTCAACAGAACCACGGTAATGCTGTTTGCGGTCGCTTAGAGAGACTCAGAATATTTTTTGCATTCCGCCTAATTCGATAATTAGTCCTAATTAATTAATCAACTTCTGAAATATTAAAATTAGATGAAAAGTGTCAATGAGAAAACAGTAGAGCAACATGAAAAACTCCCGATACAGCTTTCTGTCGCTCAATACGTGCTACATAAAAGTGTTTTTCCGTGCGTGAAAGAAGCCCGCGAATACACGCAAAATTGCCGCGCGACTGGCCGCTCGAGGCACTTTGCGTGTATTCGCAGGCTTCTTTCACGTTCGGAAAAACACTTTTATGTAGCACGTATTGAGCGACAGAAAGCTGTATCGGGAGTTTTTCATGTTGCTCTACTGTTTTCTCATTGACACTTTTCATCTAATTTTAATATTTCAGAAGTTGATTAATTAATTAGGACTAATTATCGAATTAGGCGGAATGCAAAAAATATTCTGAGTCTCTCTAAGCGACCGCAAACAGCATTACCGTGGTTCTGTTGAGCTAAGTGGCATTTGCATATTTTTAAAGTTTGGCTAAAGTTACGTGGGACACCCTGTATATATAGCATCTCTCTCTCCCTGATACACGCTCTCCGCTCGCGTGGGCTTACGCTCAGAGTGTCGTATATAATTGGGAGAACTTGTTCCAAAGGTCCACCGCTGCTCCATATCTAAACGTAAAAGCTTGCGGCCTTTATCACTTCGACAGCTTTCCAGGAAATCACAACAAAACGAAGGAAAAAAAGCACAGATGTGACAATCGCGATTGCACTCCCGCCATCTAACAATCGCGGTTCTTTCTATTTTGCTCGCCCGCCCGCAATCTTCCATCACGTGTGCAGCCATACGCACACCCGCCGGTCGCCTGCGTGGACCGACGCAGGGTGCCGCAAACAGCGAGCGACGACGTCAAGCGGGCCCCGCTTGGCTGCGAGCGGGAACAATGTAGCACATGCTCGCCAGATGCTCGAAAACACTAAACAACGCACGCGGGATATACAGACATGTGCAGGGCGTCTAAGAGGCCCCCAGGGAGACAGGGTGAGGAAAAATGAAGCGTTCATTGGTTCATGTATCGGCTCTCTGACGAAACAAAAAATTTTCGGTGCTTCAAGCGACTGAGAGATAAAACAATCTAGTACGGAGTAGTAGTAGTAGTAGTAATAGTATCATAAGAATACAGTCTTGGTCAGTCTTATACTATACATATTGCCTAATTGCGAGCTAGAAATATATATTAAGACATAGTCACGATTATCGGAAACACGCCTCCACTTCAGTATCCCGCAATGCCTGCTTCAACAACTTCATTTGGAAACGGGTTGCACATTTTCGTCACCCACGAAAAAAAAAATTAGACGTCCGTCAGCGCGCAATTAGCGACCATCTTCGCTCCTCAATACATGTTCTGCCAGAGTTTCGATGGTGCGGCCTTCAAATGAGCTAAATGAGCAGTTTACCGAGGTTCA